>NW_022473625.1:0-75511 GCF_009769535.1 Thamnophis elegans
GGGCCTTCTCTGTGGCTGCTCCGGCCCTCTGGAACGATCTCCCCGTGGAGATTCGGACCCTCACCACCTTTCAGGCTTTCCGCAAAGCTATCAAGACCTGGCTGTTCCGGCAGGCCTGGGGCTGATGAGTTCCCAGCCCCACTTGAATTGTTGCGACTGTGATGTTGTTTTTAAGCTGTTTTTTGTCTTTGTTTTTGTCTTTGTTTGTTTTTGTATTTCCCCCCTCCCCACCTTGTTTGTTAGCCGCCCTGAGTCCCTCGGGAATAGGGCGGCATACAAGTGTAATAAACATACAACATACATACAGCATTGTTTCTTGGAAGGAAATATGCTTATCAAAACAAAAGGATACAAAAGCCAAAAGCAAGCCTTTTTGGCACAGCCATAGCCCAAGGGTATACCTCTGTATTTGCCCGCTTCCAGCAACCCACCTTTAAAGCGTGCAAATTTTACCAATTTTGCAATTCCCCACTGTAGCTTTCCCAGTACTTACATCATCTGTGATGCAGAGGTATATAATCCGGTCCTGACAGATATAGTGGAACAGGTAACTGAGGGGAGAACAAAGACACCGAATACATTTGCGGAGTAGTGGTATAAGCATTCCAAGGTTATTTGCACATCAGTTGAAATGGGAATGCTAACCCTTTTCTTTCCTGCTCTTTTCCCCAGTCCAGCAGCCAAATGGCTCTTTTCATTTCATCCCGTTATTTACGTATTTATTTAGGGAATTAATATTGCCGCCTATTCGCACATGGCCACTCAAGGTGGCTTACAGAATATAAAACCTCATATAAAAATATTAAAACTAATAAGAGTCATATAGTAATAAATTAATACAATAAAATCACCCTCCACCCCAGCGACAGCACCTCACACGAGCCATTTAACGGGCTCCATCCTGCTCTGGGTTCCCCAGGCCCGATGGCAGAATCAGGTCTTCAGTGCCTTCCGTAACAGTATTAGAGTGGGGGCCAGTCTAACCTCTGGGGGAATGAGGTTCCAGAGAGAGGGAGCCACCACCGAGAAGGCCCTTCTTTTGGATCCCACCATGTGTATCTCCCTAGGGGATGGTACCTACAACATTCCCTGCCATCCCCTGTTATTGCTTTCCATTCATTTTTTGTTTTCCTTCCCTCCCCAGAATATACTCACTTTCCGTGCGAGTAGGTGAGCTTGTTGTTTTCCGACGGTATCTTGGCCAGGATCTGCTCTGTAACCTCCAGGAAATTCCCTCCGCACCATGCATGCTTGGCCAGGATGGTGGAGCCCCTGGCTACAACCGCAAATAGGATCGCCATAGCTGGAGGCTGGCTGCAAAGGACAAGAGACACAGAATGAAGGTGCTTCTCCACAGATCAAAGCAGGGCCACCGCAGCACAACACAGTCTGTGCCCCTATCCTGTATACAGCTGGAAAAAGGCAAAAACAACCCGATGTAGAAATTCTATGTGGGGAAAAAAGTTTCCCCCTTTTCAAAATCCATGGAAAAGCAGAGTCCTGTTCAACCATAATCAACACAGGGCTAGGAATTCAGCCGGTTCGGATCCGATTCCAGCGAACCGGATGTTTATTTTAATCTGGTTCACCAAACCATAGTTGCAAGGACTGACCCCACCCGCTCTGGGCTTCCCCTCCCAGGAGTCTCCACGCAGCCCGTTTTGGATGCCAGGTAAGTGCAGTGTCTACGTGGAGGCTCTGGGAGAGCGAAAAACGGGCCTACCGGAATTCTGGAAACGAGCCTGTTTCTGGCTTCCAGAACACGGGGGAGGCCATTTTCACCCACCCAGAGGCTCGAGGAAAGCCTCCAGAGGTTGGGAGGGGCATTTTTGGTCTCCTGGTGGTGGAGACCAAGTAGGCCACAACCAGGAGCCAAGGTGGCACAGTGGTTAGGGTGCAGTACTGCAGGCCACTTCAGCTGACTGTTATCTGCAGTTCAGCGGTTCAAATCTCACCGGCTCGAGGTTGACTCAGCCTTCGATCCTTCCGAGGTGGGTGAAATGAGGACCCAGACTGTGGGGGCAATTTGCTGACTCAATTTGCTAAAAATCTGTAAACCGCTTAGAGAGGGCTGAAAGCCCTATGAAGCGGTATATAAGTCTAATAAATAATAAATAAATAACCACTGTAGCCATGCCCACCTAGTAACTGGGTAGAGAACCGGTTGCTAAAATGTTTAAATCCCAATTTAAATACGCTTTTGTCCTTAGCAGGGACTTGTAAATTCCTGTCATCTAAAACATATGCACTCCCAAAAGATACAGGTAGCCCTTGACTTATCATCATTCATTTAGTGACCGTCAAAAGTTACAACAGCATGGGAAAAAGTGACCCCCCCCCACTTACAACTGTTGCAGCATCTCCACGGTTAGATACCATATCAAAATTCAGATGCTTTGCAATCAGTTCATATTTATGACGGTTGCAATGTCCCGGAGTTGTGTGATCACCTTGAGCGACCTTCTGACCAGCCAAGTCAATGGGGAAGCCAGATTCTCCCGACAACTGCAGAGACTTGTTTAACTGTGGCAGGAAATGGGGCAAAACTCACTTAACTACCGTTCTGCTTAGCAACAGAAACGTTGGGGCTCAATTGTGGGCGTAAATCGAGGACTACCGGCACACAGACCCAAATTAACAGGTCTTGCAGGATACATTGCATTGCCGGAATAAGTAGAGAGGAGAGGAAAGGAAGCAGATAATTAAACAGGCAGCTGCTTCCTCTGAAATGCAGGCCAGGGATCAAAGTGTAGGGCAATGTCCTAACAGCTGCTTTTCACTTGGTCTGTTTTGGTTACATGCCATGGCATTAGTAGTAACAGCAGCACTGAAAATCCGTGTTCTCTGCAAGAGGTCAGATCCTTCCTTCAAGTAATCTAAGAGCAGCCGCCATATTGCTTTAAAGGACAACTTTAGCCATTGGCCATTACATGAGATTTACGCAGGGCAAGATGCAAGCTCATCTAGCCAGTGTTCCCTGAGTATTAATACAGAGTATTTCTTCATGTTAATGGGAGGAATTCCCATTAAAACTGACTGCCACGTTCCTCAAGTGTTGGTTCTTTGATGTTGTGGCTGTGATGACTACAAAACATCCATAACAACATAACTAGAGCAACAATAGTTATAGTTATCTTTGTCCTAAAAGGGCCAGCAGAATGTTAGGGCCTTGGGCCTGTTTAGCTGGACAGGGAAATATAAGAGATAATCAACAGAGGTCCCCTACCCCTGGTCCTTGGACTGGCACAGCCCCATCCACAGGATTCAGGCAGCCCACAAAACCATGCTCCCTCTGATCTGTGGAAAAAGCTCTCTCCATGGAACCGGTCCCTGGTACCCAAAAGGCTGAGGGCCACTGCCATAAGGCAGATGCTCAGTTTTGGGAATAACAATATGTACAAATTCCCTAATAGGGACTTGGTGGTTATCTCCCATCACATTTAAAATCTTAGGACGTGAAGTTATATTACCCAGGAAAATGGCTCTCCCAGGGTCTGTTTGCAGTCTATCATACCATGAAATGAATGCAGAGTTCCTAGGGGGCTTATCAGATCTAAAATCATGCAAGAAAAAAAATATCTTAATCTCTCAATTCCACAGGGTAATTCAATTCAAGGTACAGCCACGCACGGGAGAGATATATTACTGCAGTTAAAGTCACAGAATGTAGATTTCCAGATCTTTGAAACTTTGATTAACCAGAGATTTACCCTCACTTCCTTAACATGTTATAATTAATTCAAACTCTTGTGTGGCCAAATCTTATTCTGCTACAGAACAAGGCATTACAACAGAAGAAATACAGGTGTGTGTGTGTGTGTGTGTGTGTGTGTGTGTGTGTGAGAGTGAGAGTGAGAGTGAAGCAGTGAAAGAGTTATACGGCACTATCAGCTTCCATTCCCCTTTCCAGTTCCTTCCTAAAAGATAACAGCATTACAACAGGCTCAGGAACCACAAGATCAGTTCTTACACATGTCGTCCAAATGCTTGGCTTTCTCGGGCTTCCCAATGTAATAGATCAGAGCCCTGTTTGCGCAACAATATCTCACATATTTAAAATTGTTGCCGTTGCCCTGTAAATGTTGAGCAAAGCTGTGTTCCATTTATCTTCTACTTTTGGGGGGCCTACATTTCTGGAAGGGAGTTAGAAGGCCATCGTTGTAGTCTTAGATCCCTGTTGCTCAAGGTGACTAAGCAAAAAAAGAAAAAAAAAAGATTTTTCCTTCCCCTACTTTGACCAAACTTTTTTGATGCCTTCCCTACATTGCTAGTTTTATTCACTTTCATTTTATACCCAACCCGAGGGCCAAACTTTGCTCCAGATTGTCTCCTTATTTAAATAAAACACTATTCACTCTGTGGAACAAAAGAAGCAATGTTGTTGTTCCTTGATTGTTGCAAACTTTCCTAAATAATTCCTAGCTGACTCTTTCAAAGGGGAAAAAAAAAAACTTTCCCTGCGATCTCTCTGTCCCCAAAAATACAGGGAGGAATATGACCTCACTACCACATTGTTTTCTCCAAAATAAGACAGGGTCTTATTTTCTTTTGACCCCGAAATACACTATATTGCCAAAAGTATTCGCTCCCAACTGAATCTGATTATTTGGATGGGTGAGCGAATACTTTTGGCAATATAGTGTAAGTGCTTGGCCCTATTTTCAGAGAGGTCTTATTATTTTTGAGGAGCAGGAGGTGGTGAGCGTGGTCACCCCATGGCTGCTGCTGTGTTGCAATATTTGAAGAGCCGAGGTGGAGCAGTGGTTAAATGCAGCACTGCAGGCTACTTCAGCTGACTGCAGTTCTGCAGTTTGGCTGTTCAAATCTCACCGGCTCAGGGTTGACTCAGCCTTCCATCCTTCCGAGGTGGGTAAAATGAGGACCCGGATTGTTGTTGGGGGCAATATGCTGACTCTGTAAACCACTTAGAGAGGGCTGAAAGCCCTATGAAGCGGTATATAAGTCTAACTGCTATTGCTATTGCTATTTTTGGGGAGGGCTTCTTTTAGCCCGTGTACTTAAAAGCCCAATTGGGCTTATTATCCGGGGACGTCTTATTTTCAGGGAAACAGGGTATTTTAATCAATCTATATCCGTCCCTCTTATCTCAGTGAAAAAAAACTGCAAGAAATTGCAAATTCTGCTCTTCTTCCCTCAAGGGTGTGCTTTTGATCCTACCCCCACCCCCATATTCAACCACCTTTTCCATAAAGCTTGCAGTAGGATCGCTTAAAATCACATCCTTACTGAATAGATCTAGATAGCCTGAAAAAAAAATAACTTTCCTTCCCTCCCCCAGGTCAGACTTGACTACAAGACTTTCTGTACAGACATCAACTTTCTCCCGTTGTGCAAAATGCCACAACTGACCTCCTCCCAAAAAACAAACCTGGAAGTCATTGGGAACATTGTAGGTAATTGCTTTAGGTCAACTGTCTTAAATATGCCATACTTCAGTTGTAGTTACTTTCTGATTAAAAGATAAAAGAATCGATGCATAATTTATTATTAAACTTATATGTCACCTGTACGCCACGACTCTGAAAGGAAGTGGAAAAGACAAATTAAATACAGTAGAAGAATGAAAGATAGTATGGACCATGGACTCCTTCCCCCAAAGGCCTGAGTGAAGAGCCAGGATTGCCACTTTCTTCTGGGATCCAATTTGTTATTATTACATCCTTTATTCCACTTATAAGTAAATAAATCCACTGTGACTTTCCAGGCTGGCTTACAGGGGTGGGACATCCGAGTGGCCTCTCATCCCTTCCTAACCAGAATGGATGCTGAATAACAAGGATCAAAACACTTTGGGGAGAAAGAGCTGGGCCTGAGGGATAAAGAGACCCCAATAACAATCCAGAGAGGTAGCTTGGTGTAGGAGTTCAGGTGCTGGCTGCAAAACCAGGAGAAACTCTCAGGCATGAAAGCCAGCTGGGGCAATTAGGTGCCAACTACTCAGACTTAGCCCACCACACATGGTTGTTGAGGAGAAAATGGGAGGCAGTAGCAGTAGGCATGCTTGCTGGCCTGAGTGATGGGAGAGAGATACATGATAAAGGAAAGAGGGGAAGAGGGAGGGAGAGATGGAGAGATCAGATAGATAAAGTAGACAGGGAGAGAGAGGGAGAGATAGATGCGGATGATAAATGGTATAGGCAGATAAGTATGGACAGATGATAAAATGATGATATGGATATCTAGAAATGGATACATTTTTAGATATACATATGAATATACAGATATATCTAGATAGGGATATATCTACATTTTTATCCCACTATATATCCCATATAGTGGGATAAAATTGCAATACCAACATCCCAACTCACTTCCTAGGTTTCTGGTGGTGGGGAAAACACGAAGATCAAACTGTATGGATGTTCGCCGCCTCGAGCAATTTTAAAAATTTATAAAAGTCACATAAATCAACAAACAACAACAACAACGTGGTACTTGGCTGATACCTAGGAGGCTGGCAGCAACCCTTATCAACCATCAGCAAAAGTCAATGGTATTTGTGATATATTTTTGAATGTTCAGTTGATGGAGTTTCATGTTTAATGAATAAAGTATATAATAATAGATAATAATAGAAAAATAATAGAGTAATAATAATAGAAAAATATAATAATTATAATAACAATAATAAAAGAAAGGACTGAAAATTTCACACTTGGTGTACATGGATGATTTGAAGCTGTTTGGTAAAACAAAAGCTGAACTGAATTTATTAACTGAAAGCACAAAAGAATTTAGCCAAGACATTGGTATGCAGTTTGGAATTGACAAATGTGCAACAATGGCAACCAAAGCAGGCAAGGTCATAGAAGATGATGGAATAGAATTTGAGAATGAAGAAATGATAAAGGCAGTAAAACCAGAAGAAGGCTACAAGTATTTTAGAGGCCTCTGACTTAATGCATAATAAAGTCAAGGAATTAATTTCAGCCAAGTACATTCGACGAATTCGCAAGATATTAAAGTCCAAATTGAATGGAGGAAACATCATAAAAGCCATAAATACCTGGGCTATACCTGTGATTCGATACTCTGCAGGAATAATTGACTGGACGCAGATGGAGTTGGACAATTTGGACAGAAAAACAAGGAAGCTTATGACAATGAATCATGCTTTGCACCCTAAAAGTGATGTTGACCGATTATATCTACCAAGAGCAGAGGGTGGTCGAGGACTCCTACAAGTAAAATGGACTGTGGAAAAAGAAAAACACAGCTTATATGATTACATCCAGAAAAGTGAAGAACCAATGATTAAGGAAGTAAATAAAGGAGGCCTTTTAAAGACAACTAAGTCAAAAGCTGAAAATAAGAAAGAAGTAATTGAGAAGCGAGCTGAAAATTGGAAAAACAAAGTTATGCATAGCCAATACTTGAAAAGTATTGAAGGCAAAGCTGACCAAAAGCTAACTTGGAACTTGTTAAGATCAGGAGCACTGAAAAAAGAAACAGAAGGCTTTATTTTGGCAGCTCAAGAACAAGTCTTAGCCACAAACTATATGAAGGCAAAAATTCAACATGTTACCACCAACAGCAAATGTCGCCTCTGTAATGAGAAAGATGAGACAGTCGACCACTTGATCAGCGGCTGCAGCAAAATTTCACAAACTGACTACATACAACGCCACGACCGAATTGCTAAGATCATTGACTGGAAATTGTGCCAAAAGTTTGGATTTGAGTACAGCAAAAACCCACTGGGACCATCAGGTTGAGAAGGTTTTAGGGAATGAGAAAGTCAAGATCTTGTGGGACTTCAGAATTCAGACTGACAGGCACTTGGCCCACAACACACCTGATATAACAATAGTTGAAAAGACAAAAATATGGTTCATTGACATTGCAATACCAAGAGATGCACAAATTGAAGATAAACAGCAAGAAAAAATCACAAAGTACTGGGACTTGCAAATTGAAGTGGAGCAATTGTGGAAAAAGAAATCGTGTGTTGTCGCAATTGTAATTGGAGTCCTTGAAGCAATACCTAAAGGGCTGCCTCGCTATTTGGAAATTTAAAATTTATCAGACTTGAACATTCTGATTCTAAAAAAAACCCACCCTACTTGGAACAGATTATAATTTCCGACATTACCTTAACTGTTCCTAGGTCCTTGGTTAGGACTCGAGCTGTTGAGCTACCAACCAGCCCCAAAGGCTGTGAATCTCACCAAAGGTTAATCACATAATAATAATAATAATATATTGCTGTTCCTGGAAGTGCCAGAGTCAAAGAAAAAGAACTAGAAAAAATCATGAAATATCGCGACCTGGCCATCGAAACGACACGGCTATGGATGAAGCATGTCACAGTGATACCCACTGTCATCAGGGCACTTGGCACCATGTCCAAGAATTTTACAAGATACATCCACAAATTGCAGCTTCCTGCAATAACACCAGAGGAACTGCAAAAAACTGCGCTACTCGGAACATCTTATATTTTAAGAAGGTACTTGGTTGATACTTAGGACGCTGGCAGCAAACCGTATCAACTATTAGCACCAGTCACTGGTATTTGTAATACATGTTCAGTTGGCTGAGTTTCATGTTTAATAATAATAATAATCCAAAGGCTGTGAATCTCACCAAAGATTAACCACACAATAATAGTAATAGTAATAGGAAAAAACCCAGGTCGGCCCTCCGGCCCTTGTGCCAAGCCAGCCTGAGTGCCATTGGAGGCTGAAAGGACGGAGAAGAGAGACCCCTCAAGGGCGGGGGGAGGATCTGGGTTCAAGCCCTTCGTCGGACACAGGAATTAAACGGGGTGGGCGTCCTACTTTGCAGGGAGGTTGTTAGGGGGCAAAGTGTGGTCTTGGGGGGGGTACGCCTCCCCAGCGTTGCCATGGCGACAGGGCGTCGACCTGCCGACCGTTGCTGCCTCCTCCGGGGGCGGCAGGAGGGCTTGAAAGCGGCCCAGCGGAGCGGAGACCCCCGGCGAGACCCCCACCGTCCGTTCCCCCCGGCTCCGGCCAGGCGCAGACGCGGAAGGCAGCGCCCCATCCTTACCTCGCTGGGCGCCCACCGGGAGCCCGTTTCGTTTCGCTCCCCTCCCTCGGCTCTCCGTCGCGTCTCTCGCCGAAGAAAACCAAGGCCACGTGAGCTTCCGCCGCAAAGCTGCCAAGGCTTCTGGGAAACCGAGTCCGGCCGCAAGAGACGGAGGACCGAAGGCAGGAGCCGAGATGCTTGCTGGGAAGCAAAGTTCTTTCGCGCGGAGGGAATGCGTGTGAAAGGCGGAAGTAGCTACCGATTGGACGATGGGGAGGAAGTAAGGAAACTGGCGGCCGGGAGGCGTTTTAACCCCTTCATTACAGAGGCGTTTTCCCAGGAACGCTTCTTGTTTGAAAAGAAGAAGGGGGGGGGAGTGGTTTCCTGACTTGGAGACTACGACTCCCGGCATCCCCTATGCTCCTGCGCATGCGGGAAAGATGGGAGACGAAGAGAAGCAGCAGCCGCGCGTGCTGCAGATGGTAAGGCTGGCCGCAGGGAGGTGGGCAGCGTTCTTCTAGGCTAGCAGGCAGAAATCCAGCAGGTTAAGCCTAAAGCAAATCAGCAACCACCCATTAATTATAATTAGTGGAAATTGCTGCAGTATTTCTCTTTCTCTCTCTCTATTATCTATCTATCTATCTATCTATCTATCTATCTATTTATCTAATCTCTGTCTGTCTATGTCTGTCTGTCTGTCTGTCTGTCTGTATCTATCTATCTATCTATCTACCTACCTACCTACCTACCTACCTACCTACCTACCTACCTACCTATCTATCTATCTATCTATCTATCATCTAATCTCTGTATGTGTCTGTCTGTCTGTCCCCCCCCCCCCCGGCTGCCTACCTACCTACCTACCTACCTATCTATGGCTACAATAGCTGGGGAAAGGATGGATGGATATAGAGAATAAGTAGAAGAAAGGAAGGGTATTCTACCCTCTAATACTGGTGTACTGCTCTCAAGCCATTTTTGCCCAAAGAAACCCCATCTTTTATAATAGAATAGAATAAAACAGAACAGAATTTTTTATTGGCCAAGTGTGATTGGACACACAAGGAATTTGTCTTTGGGACATATGCTCCCAGTGTACATAAGGAGAATAAAAATACATGAATGTCATGAATCATAAGGTACAGCACATAATGATAGTATAGGGTACAAATAAGCAATCAAATCATACTAGGAAACAATCAATATAGATCGTAAGGATACAAGCTACATAAGTTACAATCATACAATGGTAAGTGGGTAATAGGAATGATGAGAAGATTAATAGTAATGCAGCCTTAGTAAATAGTTTGACAGTGTTGAGGGAATTATTTGTTTAGCAGAGTGATGGCATTCGGGGGAAAACTGTCCTCGTGTCTAGTTGTTCTGGTGTGCAGTGCCCTATAGCGTCGTTATGAGGGTAGAAGTTGAAACAATATATGTCCAGGATGCGAGGGGTCTGTAGATATTTTCACGGCCCTCTTTTTGACTCATGCAGTGTACAGTCCTCAATGGAAGGCAGGTTGGTAGCCATTGTTTTTTCTGCACTTCTAATTATCCTCTGAAGTCTCTGTCTGTCTTATTGGGTTGCAGAGCCAAACCAGACAGTTATGGAGGTGGAGATGACAGACTCAATAATTCCTCTGTAGAACTGAATCAGCAGCTCCTTGGGCAGTTTGAACTTCCTGAGTTGGCGCATAAAGAGCATTCTTTGTTGTGTTTTTTTGTTGATGTCTTTGATGTCAGGTGTCCATTTTAGGTCTTGAGTGAGATATGATAGAACCTAGAAATTTTACCTTCCAGCTTCTGATGTTATTTCTCTTCCTCTGTCTGTAGGTACGAGCTGAGGGGTCGGATAAGAGCTGTGTCACGTTTGTGCTCAACAATGAAGATCACACACTTGGCAATTCTTTGAGATACATGATTATGAAAAAGTGAGTGTAAGGTTCTGTTGCAGGGTGGATCCCAACTTTTCTTATTCGGAAGGAGAACTATTTTTCCAAGACAAAAAGCTTCAAAGGATACAGGGCCAGTCCTATAACGCCACTTTACAACTCTTTAAAATAGCTGGTTAATTGTTCTAACTGTCAGGAAACTTCTCCTTAGTTCTAGATTGCTTCTCCTCTTGATTAGAAGCATATAACTTCTTATTTTATTTTATTTATTTATTTTTCAACCAAATTTGGTACACAGAGGATTTACCCTCTGGAAACAGATCCTGGGGGATGGGGAGAGAGAGGGATACCCCTGGAGTGTGTCTGTGTGTGTGTGTGTGTGTTCCAGCATAACTCTGGAATGCCTGGGCCGTTAAGAAGAGCAAGTGCGGTGTCCTAGAGCTGCAATTGTTTGTGATATCATGGCAGGGTGAAGTGATAGCCTGGGCCGTTAAGGAGAACGAGTGAGGCATTCTAGAGCGGCAATTGTATGTGATGTCAGTTCCTTTGCAGCTTCCTCCCGTGACATTCACCTTCCAATGGATCAATGAAGAAACGCCTGATGGGTTTGGGGCAAAGTGCCAGGATCATAGACTGGGCGGGAAAGAGGAGCTCATGGGAGGGGGAAGAGAGAGGACAGGGATGATGGGCATGGGAGTAGGGGGAAATAAGTCCCCTTTCAGAGGCTTCCTGTCAGACAAGCGCTTTGGCAACACACACACACACATATGTTAGTAATATGAACAGCATATATATATATATAGGGCTGTGAAAATATATTTTTACTGTTGCCTTTTTGTTACATTTGTTGTATTTGTGCTGATAAATAAATAAAGGGAGACTAGTATAGATCTATTTCAAGCTATTTAGCTCTCATCAGCTAGCCATTCCCTTACAGCACAGGTTCGATTCCCAGTAAGGGTATGGCTAGCTGATGAGAACTAAATAGCTTGAAATAGATCTATACTAGTCTCCCTTTATTTATCAGCACAAATACAACATATATATTATATATATGTGTGTGTGTATGTATGTGTGTGTATGTATGTGTGTGTGTATATATATATATATATATATATATATATATATGTATGTATGTATGTATGTATGTATGCATGCATGCATGCATGCAGGTTTTGGTGTATTCGGATCTTTTCCCGTGTGAGATTGAGAGTATCTTGGCGATGTTTCGACAAGATCCCACTTGTCATCTTCAGGCTGTGCGAGCAAAGCGTGATCGGTGCTGCCATCCCTCTATAAATACTGGTAGGGGTGTGTGGAGTGCTGGTTCTGTTGCTGCAAGCAGATTGGTTGGCTGTGTTGTAACATCTTGATTAGTTGATGAAGTTGATGTTTGCAGATTAGTCAGCTGTTTTGTAACCTCCTGTGTGGCTGTGTGCCTATTGTTCTTTTGTGTTGTAATGACCTGGGTAATGGGGTGTGTGATGACCTCCTGAGCTCTATTGTAGTGATATCTTGAGTCCTGTGCTGCAACTTCCGATCACGCTTTGCTCGCACATGCACGAGGCCGAAGACACCAGCCTGAAGATGACGAGTGGGGAAAGAAGGCGGGGCTTAGCAGTGAGAAGATGGAGTTTCAGGCTACTCCTGAAATTCCTCTATACCGAAGGATTTTTGGACGGGTTCTTTGAACTCTAGCTGTCCCGGAGACAACAGTGAAGGTGAGGAGAGACCCAGGACCTCAGAGACACCCGCAAGTCTCTGGGGGGGGTATTAACTCCTTGTGCCAATTCCTTTCTGGATTAGCTGCGGGCTAACTGAAACTGCAGGTTGCCCCTAAGAATGGTAGAAGTGATGTCATCTGGTAAGCTGATTTTATTATCCAAGAGAGACTGTCCGCGTTAGAAGCTTAAACTAACTGAAACCAAAGAATAGGAAAACTTAGCGGCGAATTTTTTTTTTTAATGGATTTATGACTGGTGGCTACTTTACTTCTTAAATGCTTCAAGAAACTCCTCGACATCCTCCCCCCTCTGACTCTCCTTAAGTGGATCGTAAAATTTATTTTCTACTAATTAGCCCATCACGATTCGACATTTTTATTACTTTATTACTTGGCTCTGTTTACGATCAGATAAGATTGCACAGCCTGCAAGAGATTAAGAAAAGTGCTTCGAAGTCTGTGAAAAAAAAAAGAGCTTGCAATTTTTAACTGCGACACATCATGGCGTCTCATAATACATCTAAGATTTCATTCCAGATTCTTTTTTCCACATGTAAAGAGCTTTTTGACTCTTATCAAAGGCTGGAAAGAAAATTGGATCATCTGATTTTAAAATATGAAGTAAAAACTGAGATCGTTGAATGTTTAAATGTTCCTGAAATACAAATGGAAAATGTGAGAAATGGTGTCTGGTCTATCTCAGAGGAAGAAAGGAGGGGGGGAGCTATAAAGAAGACTCATTTAAAGAGACAGAGTGCAGGAGGAATGGAAAATCCACCCTTGAGAATTAAAGTTAATTTGGAAAATTTTACAAGCCCGGGACAACATTATTATTTCATCACCGACATTCAGAGTCCAAAGGTGCGAAAATATCTTTGTCTGGATTTGCTTATGAAAACATTTGGTAAATTTATCCAACGTGTGGCAATTGGTTTGAGAAGATTTTGCTATTGGAGAGACACTGGCTGACAGATGCAAGAACGCAATTTAAAATTGTGAGAGTGAGCTTGCATTGATGATACAAGCATACTCACAATCCGATGGACCATTCCACGAATTTCTAATTCCTAGGCTGCTTTGGCAATGAGACACACACGCACACTGCAGACTGGGTGAAAATGGCGGTTTCTGGCTAAACCAGAACACTTTTTATTAGGAAAGTTCAAAGAAAGCTAGTCAGCAGTTAGTACAAACAAAGGATCTCACAGTATGTTACAAATCACTTCTTGATTACACATCCTGGCAGAAAGGCAGGGAGGAGGGACAAAAGGTACTCTTTGATAAGGGGAAATGAGGAGGTATGGAATTGTAAATCACATTAGGCATATGGGAGTGACTGATTTGTTACACGAGGCGACAAAAGGATGCAAGGCTAATTCTGTGTGTTTATATCTCAGATAATAGAGGCCTCTCATCTCTGTGTGTATCTGTGTATTGCTATTCACATAGACACTCGAAATGAATTCGGCTTCCTTATCTAAAAGCTTTCCCAGGACTGTTTTTTCCATATGGCTCTTGGCAAATGTTCACTGGGATTCTTTGATCCAGATAGATATTCTATCCTATCCTAATGATCCCAGCTAATTTCACCCAGCCAATTATGGGGTAGTTTCCCACAAAAATTAGCTAAATCTGATTACCTTAATGTGTAATAGATATAGCTGAATAATGACTGATATGGATAGTAATATATATAATTTGGAACTGGCTGATAGATTGAAGAATACAATTGAAAACTAGCTAAACCTAATTGTTTTTTTTTGTAACAGATATAGTTGAATAATAATTGATATTGATAGTAATGTATATAATGTGGAGTTGATATGATAACTAACAATTGGATATGAGAAAACATTTTTAGATTATACATAAAGAGTATTAACTACAATAATTATCACTATTAAAAAAACTAAATAAAATACATACAATCAAATGTTAATCAATACTGGGAAAATGTTATGATATATGATATAATTAAATATTATGGATGTCCAGCTAATATAGGACATGAGGATTTGATGATAATAGAGGATTTTACAAATAAGTAAATGAATTGTCAGCACGTGTTATGGATTAATTCTTTGGCATAGCTAAGGATGAAGGATATTTAAATAACCATAAGTAATTAAAACTGGAGGTATAATGATGTTGATATGGTAAATATCCGAGTTAAGATATTTGAATTAATATGAGTTAATGGAAGAGAAGCACCAAAGCATGTTGTAACCAGTTGATAACTTCTTCTTTTTTTTTTTTTATAATAGACACCTGTGTTTTGTTTTGTTTTCCTGTCTTGTCTCTTGTCGTTTTTGTCTTTTTTTGTATTATTTTTATTTTTTATTTTAATCTTTATTTTTATTTGCCCCTTTTTTCTTTGATTTTTTCTTTTCCCACTGGTGTGGGCAGCTATTGTTCAAGATTATTACTTTTATTAATATTTCTAAATAATAATTACAGTTAAATGAAAATGGATATATAATAATGCTTGAGTTAATATGAGTTATGTTGGTTGACTGTGGAGGAGATGTACCAAAACTTATCTGTAATTGATTGACACATTTTCTACAGATGTAAAGAAAGATGCTGTACCTGTTTTAAATTAAAATTAAAAAACATTTATTAAAAAAAAAAAAAAGATGACGAGTGGGACCTCGTCGAAATGTCGCCAAGATACTATCTATCTCACATGGGCAAAGACCCGAATACACCAAATATATATATATTAGATAACATATATCCATTTGAGTACTAAATGTAGAGCCCAACCTTTCCTGGTGTATGATTTTCAGAGCATCAGACAAACAGAGAACATCCTTTGATGTTCTCCCCTCTGCCTCTGTCACAGTCTTCTCTTTCTTTTTCCTGCAGCCCTGAAGTTGAGTTTTGTGGTTACAGCATCACCCATCCCTCGGAAAGCAAAATCAACTTCCGCATCCAGAGCAGAGGTGAGAGAATGCTATGCGCACCACCCCAGTGCGAATGCTCCCACGATCAGCGTCCCCCCCCCATTTTTGGCATGTTTTTTTTGCCCTCCCCAGGCTCCAGAGGCTTTTAGGAGCCGGTGGAGGGTCAAAACAGCCTTCCCCCTACCCGGAGGTCCTCCGGAGGCTTCAGGATCTTTCAGGAACGTACTTCCGGTTTGCTCGTAGGGTCAGTTTTAACACTCCAGGGCATTCAAGAGCCTTCAGGAGGCTTCCCTCAAGGCTCAGGAGGGCGAAAAAACCCCTACGAGCAAACTGGAAGTCATTTCCGGTTTGTCTGTAGGGCCAGTTTTAGCCCTCCAGAGCCTTCAGGGAACGCTCCGGAGGGCTAAAACCAGCCCTATGAACAAACCGGAAGTATGTTCCTGAACTTCCGGTTTTCCCATAGGGCTGGTTTTTTGCCCTCCGGAGGGTGAAAAATGGCCTCAAAAGAAGGCCAAAGTCAGCTGGCCAGCGCGCACATGTGTGCTGGCCAGCTGACAGGGTAATGCCTCGCGTGCCCTGACAAATGGCTCCGCGTGCCATAGATTCACCATCACGGATATATAGACAGCACAAACTGCAAGGCAGGGGAGGTTAAAAAAATACACATAATCCTAGTCAATCAAGGCGGAACCCCCTTGCATGACGTAAGTCCGAAGGGATGGCATTCGTTTGCACTGACGTGGCTGCCATCTTACCTTAAACAAGCAAGGAGATCCGCTGGTGGGAGATGTAGGGAGTTCAGCTCCTTTTCTGATCTTCCATGCTCATTGCAGACTGTTTTTTTTTTTAAAAAAAATGCAGCCTAATAATTACTGTTCACATTACTAATTTACAAGGCAAAGGCACGAATTGGAGGATAAGTTATTTTTATCTTATTTGGGCCCTGGGGGATTTGTATGGATCCCAGCATTTCATGTTGCTATTTCATGATTTTGACAATCTTATTGATGCCACCTAAAGTCTGATAGGATGCGGTGGCTCAGTGGCTAAGACGCTCAGCTTGTCAATCGGAAATGTTAGCAGTTCGGTGTTTTGGATCCCTAGCGCCGCGTAACTGAGTGAGCTCCCGTTACTTGTCCCAGCTTCTGCCAACCTAGCAGTTCCGAAAGCACGTAAAAAATGCAAGTAGAAAAATAGGGACCACCTTTGGTGGGAAGGGAACAGCGTTCTGTGTGCCTTTGGCATTTAGTCATGCCAGCCACATGACCACGGAGATGTCTTCGGACAGCACTGGCTCTTCGGCTTTGAAATGGAGATGATCACCGCCCCCTAGAGCCGGGAATGACTAACAGGCATGCGCGAGGAGAACCTTTACCTTTTAAAGCCTGATGATGTCAGCAGCATACAAATCATATAAATAAATTTGATTTTTCTCTGATCGCACAGGAGGCCTACCTGCTGTAGACACGTTCCAGAAGGGACTGGAAGACCTTATGGGTGTTTGCCAACACGTGCTTAACACATTTGAGGTAAGTCAGAGTAATTTGCCTGGCAGAGAAGATATAACATCTCGATAAAGGAAATACAGAAGACTGTAGGTAAAACCAAGGCCAAAGTCCTGAGGTTTTGAATGGAGCAGGGAGTAAGAAACCTGATACGGAACATCTTGAAAACCCCAAACTGTTCATTGGACAGTGTAAATAGGGGATTGTCAAAGTCAGTAGCATGGTGCGCTATAAGATAAGCAGGCATAGTCACAAGCTTTTAGGTTTATATTCCATTCCATAGCACTTCATAGCATGCTTCGAGTGGTTTGCAACGTAGAAGTAGTATTTCTATGTTGCCCCTAACAATCTGGGTCCAGAATACAGTAGAGTAGAGCAGAGCAGAGCAATAGGAATAGAATGGAACGGAACAGAGCTGGAAGGGACCTTGGAGGTCTTCTAGTCCAGCCCCCTGCTCAAGCAGGAGGATCTATATTATTTCAGATAAATGGCTGTCTAGTCTCTTCTTAAAACCTCCAGTGATGGAGCGCCCACGATTTCTGAAGGCAAGCTCTGTTCCATGGATTAATTGTCCTCACTGTTAGGAAGTTTCTCCTTAATTCCAGGTACCTTCTCTCTTTTGTTAGTTTCCAACTATTGTTTCTTGGCCTGCCCTCCAGTGCCTTGGAAAATAAACTGACCCCCTCTTCTTTGGGGCAGCCCCTCAAATACTGGAACACTGCTATCATGTCACCCCTTGTCCTCTTTTTCTCTAGACTAGCCAAACCCAACTAGCCATACCCAGTTCCTGGCTCCATTCTAAGGAGGCTAGAATAAGAGTCCCCTGAAGCGTGAGAAGGGCGGCAAATAAATTTGATAAATAAGTAAAAAAAAAAAAAAAAGACATCTGTGTAGTTCCCAGAAGATGATCTAATTAATTTACAAGCCTCGAGACAAAGTTCAAAAGAAATACATTCATTTATTAGGATCAACATTCTGGCATGTACTCCTGCGGAGCCAAAACTGGTTTCCGCTTAATTGCGTTTGAACTTTACCCCTCTATTTCCTCCCTTCTATCATGCGTCATAGATCATATTCACGAACTAGATTGTAGAAATATGAGATCCAACTCTGGCCGAAGGCATGCATGGAATCCTCCCTCGAATGCCAACCTGATAATAGTCATGGCAACGCTTTACAAGTTGACAACATAAATGAGGGGATCTTAATAAAGCCATCATTGGTGGCCATTTTCATGCCGGGATGCAGAGGTGGTATTCAGCAGGTTCTGACCAGTTCCAGAGAGCCGGTAGTGGAAATTTTGTGCAGTTTGGAGAATCGGTAAATACCACCTCCGGCTGGCCCCGCCCCCATCTATTCTTTGCCTCCCAAGTCCCAGCTGATTGGGAAGAAATGGGGATTTTGCAGTATCCTTCTGCTACGCCCACCAAGTCATGCCCACCGAGCCACCACCACAGAACTGGTAGTAAAAACTTTTGAATCCCACCACTGTCGGGATGGTGAAGCAACAGACATCCGCTAATCAAAGGACTGGACTAACTGTCTTTTACTGAAGTGCTTATCTCTGATTCTGTAGACCAAAAAGTCAGAACCTTTCTTTGTTTTCTATTGCAGGCAAGTGTAGAAGAATACAAGGCCATGAATGATTTGACAATGCAATAGTGTGCCAACACCCACAGAATGGGTAAACCTCTGCATACAGCGACGGGTTTGGGGACTACGACTTATTAAAAGGACATTTTGGTTTTTTTATTTAAAAAAATATCTCTTTTTCTAAGACCTGCGTGATGGGATCCACATTCTCCCTTTAAAGTTTACAACACACCTATCGTCAGGGAGCGGCGAGAATCCTACGTTAATACTGCAGGTATTTTAATTCAATGGTGGTAACTCTTCAAGATCTGAAAGTTTCTAGGTTTTCCCCACACAAGTGAAGGTTCAAGTCCCTGCCCAGCACCCACATGTCCATCACATGATCCAATCAATCACCAGCTCAACTGGAGATGCCTCCCAGTCACGCCACTCCAGGTGCGGGACAAGATGTCCTTGACGCTCTGAGAAAAGGAATGTTGTTATGATTATATATCCCCCATACTCCATATGGTGTAACGGGGCCCAGCGTCCACCACATGAACACATGCAGCACGCACATGCGCACAGTGCATGCATGCATCCTTACCTCCTGCAATGCCTCCACGACGCTCCAGATGCTTGTCGGAGTGTCGTGCAGGCGCCGTATGCTCCTTGCGCGTGCGTGGAAGCACCAAAGAGCTCAAATACAGGTAAGGAGGGCAAGCGGGTGGGCCCTCCGGAGCACCGTACAGGAATGGTACCCGGTGCTCCTGGCAGGCACCGTTATGCCCAGACCGGGGCATACAGCCTCCAACACACCACTGGTGTGGACATACGTTCTGTTGTGCCCAAGGGAAGGACATGAAAAGTGGGTGGAAGCTGAAACAGAGGGAATCAATCAATCTTTATTATGATCCCAGACAACCAACACAGGTTGGACCAGTGGTGAAATTCAATTTTTTGCTACCGGTTCTGTGGGCGTGGCTTGGTGGCCGTGGCAGGGGAAGGATACTGTAAAATCTCCATTCCCTCCCGATCAGCTGGGACTCAGGAGGCAGAGAATAAATGGGGGCAGGGCCAGCCAGAGGTGGCATTTGCTGGTTCTCTGAACTACTCAAAATTTCTGCTACTGGTTCTCAAGAACCTGCTGGATTTCACCCCTGGGTTGGACAGTCATTGGTCTGGGATGATGTGGATTCCTTCTCTGGGCAGGGAGACTGCAGTGGCAGCCAGAAAAAGCCAATACAATCCTAAGTTGCATTAACAGAGGGATACAATCAAGGTCAAGGGAGGTACTAATACCACTCTATAAAGCCTTAGTAAGACCACACCTAGAGTACTGCATCCAGTTTTGGTCACCACAATATAAAAAAGATGTTGAGACTATAGAAAAAGTGCAGAGAAAACCAACCAAGAGGATTAGGGGACTGGAGACTAAAACATACTATTGACATTTGCAGGAACTGGGCATGGCTAGTCTAGTGAAGCAAAGGACTAGGGGAGACATGATAGCCCTGTTCTAATATTTGAGGGGCTGCCACAGGGAGGAGGGGGTCAAGCTTTTTTCCAAAGCACCTGAAGTCCAGACAAATAATGGATGGAAACTGATGAAGGAGAGATTCAACCTGGAAATACGGAGAAATTTTCTGACAATGAGGAACAATCAACCAATGGAACAGAAGTTGCCTTCAGAAGTGGTGGGAGCTTCATCACTGGAAGCTTTCAAGAGACTGGACTGCCATCTGTTAGAAATGGTGTAGGGTCTTCTGTTTGGGCGTGCATGCGTGTGTGTGTGTGTTGGACTAGATGACCTACAAGATCTTTTACAACTCTCTTCATCTGTATCACCCCCATATTGTTGAAACTACAAAATTGACCCAAGGGAGACCAATACATTGGAAGGCTTATTTATGTAGTATTTGCCTAAATCTTTGCCCCGAAGCCTTGTCTCAGTCTTTCATTTGTGAGAATTTTTTGGTTGAAACTGAATTAAGATTCCCTGACAGAACAATTAACCAGTGGAACAACTTGCCTCCAGAAGTTGTGAATGCTCCAATACTGGAAGTTTTAAAGAAGAGATTGTACAACCATTTGAAGTGGTATAGGGTTTCATGCCTGAGCAGGGGGTTGGACTAGAAGATCTCCAAGGTACCTTCCAACTGTCTTGTTCGATATTCTATAAGACAATACAGGGTTTTCCATGCCATTGTGTGGAACTGAACAAAAATCTTTCGATCCCTTTACAACAAAACAGTTCTCCCTCAAAAGTTTTAGATGCTGTTGCAAATTGTGTTCTGTCAAGGTTTGTTGAAAGCGGCTTCAAATGTGTTGGTCGCATCTTGTAGACCTGTTACTACAAATGTTGCACTAATATCTGTTAACCAGCATTTTATTCAGAAAAAAAAGTGATTCTCATTTTAGTCTACATTAAACACACGTTATGATTTGCATAGACAAGCAGAAAATCCTAAATCCTAATAATACAGTGAGAATATTACAAACTCTTCAAAGGTTACTAAAGTTTTAAAAAAAATAAAGTACAGTTGCTTTGGATCAGCTGGAATTTAGGAAAGATTGGATTCAAAATTAAATCTCCCTCAGACCATCTTTCTGAATTAAATTGGAAAAATTTGGAAAATTGGAAAGCTACTCTGATAGAGGCCTAAAAGTAATTTAGCATTACGGGTATTCTTTAATTTATGACAATTTGTGCAGATTCTCAGCCATCCAGGTCATGGTTGTCCCAAAGGTGCTTTTTCAGGAGGCAACTGAACTTCCTTGGTTTTTTCTTCTTTTGAAGACATTTCACTTCTCATCCAAGAAGCTTCTTCAGCTCTGACTGGATGGTGGAGAATGGAAGGATTTATACCCCTTGTAGACAGCTTATCATTTGCATCCTTTTAGAGTCGGATGTGAGTATGAATGGATTTCCATAAAAATTGCAGACTACAGGAACCATTTGCACTACTCAGGTGACTGAGGACGTAGATAAATCCCCATGTGGCCTCAACGACCCTCTAAAAGGATGCAAAGGACCAGCTGTCTGCAAGGAGTATCAATCCTTCCATTCCCCACCATCCAGTCCAAGAAGCCTCTTGGATGAGAAGCCAAACCTCTTCAAAAGAAAAAACAAGAAAGTTGCTTCTTGGAAAAGCACCTGTCAGCATCACTCCATTACATAATTAGGAAAGAAAGACTAAGAGACTCCATGGGAAGGAAATCCAAAGTACTTTTACTAATTATAAATGGTAAGCAAGCAGTTGCGAAGCAAAGTCTGCTTAATTAGGCGCGAAAGCAATTGATATATAGAATAGCCCATTCCCCCCCCCCCCCTTAGGATCATAGCTCCAGTCCAATCATAAGTCCTTCAAGTGTCAGGTGTGAGATAACTTCAAAAAGACAGGCCGAAGATGGAATGTCGAGGCCGTTGATGCAGGCGGGAAAGACACACGCATGCGCAATCCCAACGTCTGGTACATCCTAGAACATTCCTCCAGCACATCAATTAACCCCTCCCAGATACCAGCCCTCCCTCCCCGTTTCATGGCAGCTGAAGCAACAGCAAGGCAGAAGCTGACATCCGGCCGTCCCCCGGAAAAAGGCTGTCAGGCCTGGAAAAAAAAAACAAACGAAACAGACAAACGACAAAACACAAAAAGAAAAGGGAGGGGGAAAAACAAAGTCAAGGCTTGTCGGGATAAGCAGCATAAAATTTCTGTAGCAGGCGGGGAGCACGAACATGGGATTTATCAACCCATTCTGTGTGGGAGGGAGGAAAGTGCTTCCAAGCCACCAGGTATTGGATGCGATTACGGTGCCTGCGGGAATCAAGAATTTCACGAACTTCAAAATGACGTTCCCCATCAACTAGTAACGGAGCAGGTGGAGGGTCATCTGGGGGGCGCAAGTGGGAAACCCGAACAGGTTTGATGAGGTTGATGTGGAACATCGGGTGTATTCGGTTGAGGTGTTTTGGCAATAGTAAACGAACAGAAACAGGATTGATGACCTTCACAATAGGGAAAGGGCCAACATATTTGGGTCCTAATTTCTTCGACTTCTGCGTAGTGTGCAGGAATTTCGTGGACAAATATACCAAATCTCCAGGCCGGTATTCATAGGGCTGAGTGCATTTCTTATCTGCTTGCTTCTTATGGGCTTTATGGGCAGCGTCCAAAGTGGAAAGGGTCAGTGGCCAAATGCGACTGAGACGCTCACTCCAGTCCGCAATTGAAGGAACTTGCGGTTGGTCACTAGGCAATTCGGGAATAGGAACAAAATCTTGACCGTAAACGACCCGAAAAGGGGTGAACCCCGTGCTGGAGTGAACCGAGTTGTTGTAGGCCACCTCAGCATGTGGTAACAAGTCGACCCAATCGTCTTGTTGATAATTGATGAAACAACGTAAATATTGTTCAAGGACGAAATTTGTACGTTCACAGCTGCCATTAGTCTGAGGATGGTAGGCGGAGCTAAGGCCCTGGGCGGAGCCAATGCGTTTCAGAAATTCCTTCCAAAAATTGGACGTGAATTGGACCCCACGATCGGAGATAATACGGTCGGGCACTCCATGCAAACGGTAGATGTGGGAAATGAACAGTTTAGCTAATGCCTTGGCGGAAGGAATTTTGTGACAAGGCACGAAATGAACTTGCTTGGAAAACAAATCAGTGACCACCCATATAACGGTATGCCCCTGGCTTTCGGGAAGCTCAACAATAAAGTCCATAGAAATCTCCTTCCAAGGGGCCACCGGGCGAGCGACAGACTGGAGCAGTCCTTGCGGTTTCCCCGGCGTTTTTTTGGCGGCAGCGCAAACTGGGCAACTGGTCACATAAAGTTCAATGTCCTTTTTTAAAGAGGGCCACCAGAATTGTCTCTTCACGAGATGCAAAGTTTTTACGAAACCAAAATGACCCGCCAATCTGGAGTCATGAGCGCGACGAAGGACGATGAGCCGTAGGGACGCGGGGATGTATAATTTAGCACCAATCCACGGTAGATCGTCCCTCATGGTGCACTCGTCCCGATGGTTCAGAAACCAGTCGTCGTGAGGAAGAGCTTTTTTAAGGTCAGAAAGTAGATCTTGAGGCACCTCCCTCTGTGCTTGGGTCTGTTGACGCGTAAGTACCGGAGCTGCCAGGAGCGGTTGGACGATACTCAGTTTAGAGCAATTATATTGAGGTAATCTGGACAAAGCATCCGCCATGAAGTTCTTTCCTCCCGGGATATACTTTAGAGTGAAATTGAAACGGTTGAAATATTGGGCCCACCGCATTTGTTTGGGGGAGAGACGACGAGGCGTCCGCAACGCTTCCAGGTTCTTGTGGTCAGTCCACACCTCAAATGGGTGTTTAGCGCCCTCTAGGAAATGGCGCCAAGTAGCCAGGGCCCAACGGACCACGAAAGCCTCTTTTTCCCAAACCGCCCACCGTCTCTCCGTGTCAGTGAGCTTTCGGGAGGTGTACGCGCAAGGCTGCAGGTTACCCTGGTCGTTGGCTTGCAGCAGAATGGCCCCTACGGCGACATCACTGGCATCAGCCTGGACGACAAAAGGCCGGTCTAGGTCAGGATGCTTAAGAACTGGTTCAGCGGCAAAGAGGCGTTTAAGTTTCTCGAATGCCGCCTGGCATTCCATGTTCCAGTCCAAAGGCTTATTAGGTTTAGGTTTCGGGTCGCCCTTCGTCTTGAGCAAATTAGTAATAGGGAGAGCAATCTTAGCAAAAGAGGGAATGAATTGACGGTAGAAATTAGCGAAACCCAAAAATTTTTGCAATTGTTTACGAGTTTTGGGCGCGTCCCATTCAGTGACCGCCTTCACCTTCTCAGGGTCCATTTCAATGCCATCAGGTGAGATGCGATAGCCAAGATAGTCAATTTTAGTTTGGTGAAACTCACACTTAGACAATTTGGCATAAAGGTTAGTGGCACGGAGCTTTTTCAAAACCGTGCGCACCAGGGCGACGTGGTGGTCATAATTGCGAGTATAGATAAGGATATCGTCCAAATATACGATAACGCCCTTGTACAGATGATCGTGCAAGATCTCATTAATAAGTTGCATGAAAACAGCAGGAGCCCCCTGTAGGCCAAAAGGCATAACCCGGAACTGGAAGCAACCAAGAGGGCAGTTGAAAGCAGTCTTCCATTCGTCCCCTTCCTTAATGCGGACTCTATAGTAAGCTTCCCGGAGGTCCAATTTAGTAAAGATGCGGCCCTTCCCTAGCTGTGCCAACAAGTCTTTCATCAACGGGAGTGGGTAGAGGTTCTGAGTTGAGACAGCGTTCAGGTTTTTAAAATTACAGCATAAACGAAGAGAACCATCTTTTTTTTCACGAAAAAGTACAGGGGCAGCCACTTTGGGTCGAGCAGGTTCAATGAAACCACGTTTCAAATTTTTGTCAATGAAAGAACGCATTTCCTCCATTTCCCTGGGCGACATGGAGTAAATCTGGGGTTTAGGGAGCTTAACCCCGGGTAAAATGTCTATGGAGCAATCAGTAGGCCTGTGGGGGGGCAGATTGTCCGAAGATTTTTCGCTGAAGACGTCCTTAAGATCCCAATATTCTTTCGGAATTTTCTCCTCTCCTGCAATCCTCTCCTGCCCTCTAGCGGCCACTTCAGGAATGTCAGTGATAGGTTGGTCCGGAGAGCCCTCCCCCACTGGAGGCACCTTCGAGCGAACGCGTAAGCGGCCTGTCCGCCAATTTATGTGAGGGTTCCACTTCCGGAGCCACGGGATGCCCAAAATGAGTGGCCTGTCCATGCCAGGTGCGACCACAAAGGAGATAAGTTCAGTATGGGTACCCATCGTCATTTCCAAAGGCTCCGTGAAAAAATGGGCGGGCCCCCCCCCGCAATGGATCCATCTATTTGGCAAAACACAATTGGGGTTTTCAAAGTGCGCAATTTGAGGCCCAATTTTTCCACCATGGCTGGGTTGATCATGGATTGGGAACAGCCAGAATCAAGTAAGGCCAGAAGGGTGGCAGGTTGCCCCTCAGGAGGAACTTTTAACTCAATAGGGATGAGCAGGGGCCCCTTGTTTGAACTCACCCAGTGAGGCGATGTGTCGTCATCGGAGTCCTCAGAAGAAGAGGAGTTGGCGTCCGCGTCTCCCTCTAATGGCTGGGCAAAAGGAGGGGGGTTGGATTCCACAGCGAAAGCCGTTTCCTTCTTCTTCTCTGCGACTCTGCCAGACTTTTCCTCACGTTTGGGAGGGAGTTGAGCAGAGAGGGGCAATTTAGCACGGCATTCGGGGGCGGTGTGCCCTAATTTGCCACAACGAAAGCATGTTAAAGGTCTGGAGAGGCCTGAAGGGGCCCCCCTCCCTTCACCTCGCCGTTTGAAGAGCGATTGAGTGGCTGGAGGGGGGAGGGACTTGGCAGCCCTTTCTTTCCGCTTCCTCCGTTCCTCTTTAGCATAACGGAGCCGGGTTAAGTCGAGTTTAGCGTCCGCTGCATGGTCAAACCACGTGATCAAACGTCTAGGCAGGTTACGATTGACACATTGTTGATAAATGTCTTCATCTAATCCTGAAGCAAATTTGTCCAGTAGGGCGTCCTCCCCCCAGCCTCTCATGTATTGTGAAAGACACTGAAATTCCTGGATGTATTGGGTGACAGGTCTATCGTCCTGTTCAAAGGTTATAAATTTCAATTTGCTCCGCTTCTCTGTTAATAGGTCATCAAAACGTTGGCGGAAAGCTTCCATAAAGCGGTTGAAATTCCCCAAGAGGGGAGAGCCAGACATATGCAAAGCAGTTGACCATTTGGCAGCTTCACCATCCAATGACAAAAGAACCATTCTGACCCTCATGATGTCAGTCTCAAAGTCTCGGCCATAAATTTCCATGTAATTAAACACCTGCATAAGAAAAGAGGCCAGGCCAGCAGAATCACCATTGTAACGCACAGGCAAGGGAGGGATTTTAGCCATCCGATGTCTTCGGGGGGGTGGCCCTCCGTGGTCAGCAAAACTTCTAGCTGCAGGGGGTGAAGCAGGCCGAGGGGGAGGGGGAGATGGTGGGCGTGGGTAACGTTGCCAATTTCTCCAGTCTCTTTCCTCCTCCCCCCTTCTTTCCTCAAAGTATGTTTGACCCCAATAATCAGGTAATTCACTCCGCTGGGGTTTTCTCATGGGCCCCTGGTGTTGCCAGCTTCTCCAGTCTCTGTCATCTTCCCCCCTTCTTTCCCCAAAGTACCTTTGACTCCAATAGTCAGGGAAATCACTCGTCTGGGGTTTCCTCACGGCTCCCGGCTCCAGCGATGGGTGTCGGGGTTGTCTTTGGGTGATTCCAGCATTCCAGCTTGTCTCTGTCTCTCTTTGTCCCACCGAAGTCGACCATCGGGGTGGGGGAGGTTCAGGCTGGCTGGAAATTTGCAGTTGAAATAAATCTTCGTGTAAGGAGAGGTCGGGTGGGCTGGGCTCGTGTAGAGAAAGGTCAGGAGGTCCTACTCCACTGGAATCCGCACCTCCAACGCCCCCCTCCTCCTCTCTGATCGGAGAAGACATTATCTCCCTTCTCGGTAGATGTAAATCTCCTAGAAAGGGATTAAGGAGACTTTGCTTCTTGTCAGCATCACTCCATTACATAATTAGGAAAGAAAGACTAAGAGACTCCATGGGAAGGAAATCCAAAGTACTTTTACTAATTATAAATGGTAAGCAAGCAGTTGCGAAGCAAAGTCTGCTTAATTAGGCGCGAAAGCAATTGATATATAGAATAGCCCGTTCCCCCCCCCTTAGGATCATAGCTCCAGTCCAATCATAAGTCCTTCAAGTGTCAGGTGTGAGATAACTTCAAAAAGACAGGCCGAAGATGGAATGTCGAGGCCGTTGATGCAGGCGGGAAAGACACACGCATGCGCAATCCCAACGTCTGGTACATCCTAGAACATTCCTCCAGCACATCAATTAACCCCTCCCAGATACCAGCCCTCCCTCCCCGTTTCATGGCAGCTGAAGCAACAGCAAGGCAGAAGCTGACAGCACCTTTGGGATTGCAACAATATGTTTAATGATAGTTCAAAATTGTGATGGTGTCAGGAAAAGCAACTTACAACCCATCCTCAAAGTGACCACTGTCACAGTCAGCTGATCACAATTTAGCACTTGGCAATCGGCTCACATTTTTGCGGTCATGCAATCACAATTTCTGACCTTCCCAGCTGGCTTCTGACAAAATCAGTGGGGGGAGCTGGATTTGATTAACGACTGTGATTCACTTAGTGACGATATGATTCACTTACCAACCACAGTAAATTGGTTGTTACATTGGTCCAGCTTAGTGCAAAATTCGCCGTTAAGTTGAGAAATACCTCTAGGACAGGGGTGTCAAACTCGATTTCATTGAGGGCTGCATCAGGTTTGTGTTTGACTTCGGGTGGGCATGGCCAGCTTGACATCACTCGTGTCTGGGGCGCCTATGGCGGCCCGAGCACTCTGCCAGAGAAAACGGGCTCCCAAGCTCCGTTTCCGGCTGCGATGGCCTCCTGCAACCTTTATCAGCTAAAACAGAACTCGAAGAGGGGGGGGGTGCATGTGGGCCAGTCCCTCACTGTTTCCAGAGTGGCCCTGTGGGCCAGATTTAATCACCCAATGGGTCAAAACCCTTGAGTTTGACATCCATGCTCTAGGAGGTTGAGCCCGAAGGAAAGACACTAAATTGGATGGAGTCCCAGTAGATGGATCTAGGGTCAGTGGTGGGTTGCTACCGGTGCGGACCAGTTCAGCTGAACCAGTAATGGTTTGGGGGGCCGGGTTGCTGGAACCGGCAGCGACCCAGGTCAGCCACGCCCCTGAACCAATTCTCCGGGTGCCACCATAGGCGCCACCATCTTGTTTTTCAGTTCTTCGCATGCACAGAACAATTTTAATTGCATTGTGCATGCGTGTGCAGTGCGCATGAAGCGCACAGGTTTCCAGCATGCCCACGAGCGAACTGGCAGTAGTGCCTGCTGGAACCCTCCCCTATCTAGGATTATAATTTCAGTCTTTTATCAGTAATCTATTTAATTCGCTTCCTAGCATGAGGAACGTAATGAAAGCAAAGGATGAGGGATAAAGATAGAAACATTGGCAAGATCCAAAACAGAGGGCACTTATATGCATTCCGGAGGATCTTCTCTTTCAGGATCTACTGTGGTATCCTAAGCAAAGAAATCTTTCTAAATAGGAGAATATAATATAATCACATATAACCAGCTCATAGATTGACAACATACTAGAATATCTGCACTCAGGGATTGGGACATACATATATACATACATACATGTTTCTGGAGTGGTGAAAAGTAGGCATTCTGTAAAATCTTGCAATGTTGCTTTTAGGATTCGTGACATTTGGGGCCAGGGTGGCATTTTCTCCTCAGACAGGACTTTTGTTTGAATTTGGTGTCATCTCGTTCTTGGCTAGGCTTAGCTTGCACTACGTTGAAGGTTATGGTGGCTCACTGTCAGTGGTGGGTTTCAAAAATGTTTAGAACCTCTTCTGTAGGTGTGGCCTGCTTTGTGGGAGTGGCTTGCTGGCCATGTGAGTGAGTGGGAGTGGCTTGGCAGTCGTGTGACTGGGTGGGCGTGGCCAACTTGTAAAATGTGGTGAAACTCACTTAACAACGCTCTTGCTTAGCAACCAAAATGTTGGCTCAGAAACTCTGGCATTTGAAGCACGCAAGTCGTAAAGCTGTCAAGTTACAAGACCCTTGAACCCCTAACCCTTTAGAAAACAAAATCCCCAGGGGTGTTCTAACTTGACAGCTTTAGGACTTGTGGACTTCAACTCCCAGAATTCCTCCTCCAGTCATGTTGGCTCAGAAACTCTGGCATTTGAAGCATGCAAGTCTTAAAGCTGTCAAGTTACAAGACCCTTGAACCCCTAACTCTTCAGAAAAAAAACCCCAGGGGTGTTCAAACTTGACAGCTTTAAGACTTGTGGACTTCAACTCCCAGAATTCCTTCTTTCACTCTTCATCTTGATGATGTGCGGATGGGCAGAGGGAGGGAGCTGGAACCGGTTCTAAACGGCACTGTAGATTTGTGGCACCTCTTCTATAGAAGAGGTTAGAACTGGCAGGAATCCACCCCTGCTCACTGTGTATTACAGTGATAAATCCACCCGTGTTGTTAGTTTAGGGTTTTGTTTAGTGGTGAAATGTAAAAAATTTTTTGCCACTGGTTCTCTGGGCGTGGCTTGGTGGGGGGAATCATGTGAGTGGGTGGGTGTGGCCAACTTTTTTTAATTTTTAAAGCATTTTTTATTACCTATTTGCCTGAACCGGTAGTAAAAAATGCTTTAGGAAGTAAAGAAAAAAAAAAAGGTTCAACTGTGCTGGGCAATTCTGGGAATTGCCCCACCCTTTTTAAAGCATTTTTTCCCTGCCAGTTTGGGCGAATAGACAAGAACAAAATGCTTTAAAAAGCGGGGGGCGGGAGAGAGAAAGCTTCCAGCGATCCCGCGGCTCACAGCTGAGCCACGCGATCCTCGGAAGCATTTTTTTACTACCGGTTTACTACTGGTTTACTAGGGAACCAACGACAATAATCCTTACTGGTTCGCGCAAACTGGTGTGAACTGGTAGACTTTCACCCCTGTTTTTGTTAACTTGGATTCTAGCAAAAACAAGATTCCACCAACTATTAGTGAGTCGGGCATCAAAGCTGAATTTATATGGGACTTGTTCCAGATCTTCAGCTTCATGGGTGATGTGGTCTTCTAAGAACATCTCACCTTTATTATCTTCTAGAACCGTGATGGCAAACCTGTGGCACACGTGTCCGAAGTGACAGATGGAACCATGTTGCCTGGCATGCTCAAAGTCACCCGTTCCTCTTTTCGGTTTCTGGCATGCATGCTTGCGCGATGATCAGCTGACCTTCGTACATGCAGCAGTGCCAGAAACTGGAAGAGCTGGTCTTCTGTTTTCCGGTGTGAGCATGCATGCTGGCCAGCTGACTGTCGCATGCACATGTGCACCAGTATTTGGATGATTAGCTGGCTGAAACCAGAAGTTCATTTTACCGCACGTGCATACCCCCTGGGCAGCTTCTCTTCCAGGTTGTGGCCCAGACGAGCACGCATAGCGCATGTGTGTGTACACGCTCCCTTTTCCACACTCGGTGCCGAAAAGGTTTGCCATCACTGCTCTAGAACAATAAAATACAATGCCGGTATTTCTTGTAGGGTCTATTTCCTGACATGACTTAAACCGGGACAGGCTGTTATCAATCTTGGAAGCTAGAGAGAGATGTGTCTTTTGACATAGATAGTCAAGGTAGCTCAATCTTGAGTTTCATTCTCACACCCTCCTGGTTCTCGGGGTCAAGATGATTTCATAACAGTTGCTGCAAGCCTTCTCCAAGGTTATTGCCCAACACCCCTGTACCTAATGCTCATTCTACTCTGCAATTAATGGGTGTTACGTTACACTTATAACCCACTCTTCCTCTAGTCTCTTAAAAGCACGTGATATGGATCTTCCCACACGTCCCAACTACAAAGAATCTCTCACCTTAGATTAAGCTGAGAGATATATACCTTGACCTAAAAGCACCTGCTTAGCTTCAGGATTGATTGGAAAAGTCAAACTGAGTCTTACTAGTCTTACACCAACAGTTTCACCACAAGGAGAAGTAGTGACATTGTCCACTAATCGTGGACCTTCCTTGGTGGGAAAAGGAACAGATGATATGATTAAATGTTGCAGCATAGAATTAAAAAAGGGTCATTTACATATTTATGTCTGGGGCGCAAGCTTGTATTATGATGTCACTCTGCATGCCACCATTTCGATGTAACCTCAGTTGCAGATGAACTACAAATCCCACTGTGTTTTCTTGGAAAGGAACATGGGTAACGCAAGAGATTTCATCTTCCTATCCTGTCCTGTTCATGTCAGAGGCACCGTTTAAGGTGCTTCCGGGTTGAAAGGATTAGCCAGTGATATCACCTTTGCTAGGGGACACCCCTGTTGAGCTGGAGCGAATGATGGGAGCTTACCCTGCCACATTACACCCAGGGCTCGAACGCGGGCTTGCTAACCGCCAACCCAGCATCCCAACCATGTGGGCCACCCCCTTCCTTCCTATCTACTTAGCTGAAAAAGAAGCGGAATGCCATGATCCTGGAGCTTGGATGAGGAGGCAGTGACAAGTGATGTTTGTCCACTGAGAAATAGCTCAATTTCCCAAGTCTGTGTCAACCCTTAGCCCTTTTCCATTTTCTCCTGGCCCAGTATAACCCCCTGTCTTCTGCTTGGTGTAGTCCCCCTTATATAGAGGGGGGGGACTTCTTATGCCCCTAAACAATATTTTATTCTGTAAGGAAGAATGAGTAAATATAAGAAGGTGATAATTATTAAAAGATTAAAAAAAAAGGAAAAGAAGAGCAAAGCAAAAAAAAATTAGCAGGGATTTTGCAAAGGGCTGTGATTGAAGTTAGATGATTGAGATCAAGGCTCATCCCTGGGGAAGAAAATTGAATTCAAGAGGAATACCCCAAACCAAAGTCCCCTATCCAAGATGTCCATCTCAGAATCCCAATCAAATTTCCTCGTTTTGTTTCTTCCTGAGTCTAAGCTGAACTGCACTTGTTACTCAAGTGAGAACTGCTCCGGTCGAGTTCCTGCCCGTTGGCTTTCCATTTTCCCACCGATCCCTTGTCATCTGTTGGGAGGATGCCCAGCGTTGGCCGTTGGCACCAACAACAAAGGCAGGACTAGGAGAAACAAAACAGAGGTCATTTAAGGCAAGAATGGAGAGGCTGCAGGCTTCTGGTATTGGTTCCTCTGTCCTTACGCAGTATTGGAGGAGAATAAGTTGAAATTGAACAGACCACAAACAGGTTCATCAATCACCAGTGAAGTTTGTCTCATTTTTTTCCTGACTCAGGATAGGCCCAAGAAGTCACTAATTGTAGCTGTGCCTTCCCACCCTCTGTCCTTCAGAATTAGGTCATAGCAATATCATTCTAGACATATACTGTATATACAATATACTTAATATATTTTACAGCACGCTCTGGGTGAGAATGTATTTTACAGTATCCGTATTACTTGCATCTTTCCCCCAACAATCTGGGACCTCACTGACTTCGGAAAGATGGAAGGCTGAGTCAACCTTGAGCCCCGTCAGGATTGAACTCCAGGCTGTGGGCAGAATTAGCCTGCAATAGCGCACTTAACCATTGCGCCACCAGCCACCACCAGGTCTCCAGTTAAGGTGGCGGTAACCACAGCAAGCCTAATTCTGCTTGCTAGGGTTAAAGAGAAGGGATTGTGCTCTCCACCCCACAAGAGATGGTTTGATACTGCTTGTAAACCATCTACTTTTCATCTGAGTGGAGTTGGAGCCAAAAAAGATTGCAAGATATAGAACTAAGGAACAAACTGTGTGTTCTCAAAGAATAGGGATTTCAATCTTGAATCGGGACAAGAAGTTTCGTCTTCCGAGCTTCTGGACTCATGCTGGAACCCCTCTAGTTCCCTGAAGATGGGCTCCAGCACGAGTCCAAAAGCTCAGAAGATAAAACCTCTGGTCCCGATGACCAACCCAGGTTGGACCCTGCAACATTATCCTGGGACACCCACATTTGCCTTCTTTCAGAAGAAGCAATAATAACAAAAAGTTCCTTTCTATTTTTGATGATACAGATCTGATGCCTCTGTTTAACATGTCGTCCTCTCCCTCCCACCCTCCCATCACATGCCATCTTTTCATCAGCTCTCTTACCTGAAAGCAATTCTTAAATTTCCGGCTAACAAAATAGAGAGCCACAGGGTTGATGCAGGAATTGAGAGAGGCCATGTTGATGCCGAAGTAATCCATAACCAGAAGGAAACTGGATGGAAGGAGACAAGAAAGAGCCATCAAGGAGAAGCAAGAGAACATCTTCAAGGACAAAGTTAACTCTTGATGACTCCAATAATATATCCAGCATTTTTCTTGGCTACGGAAGAGGTTCTCATTGCCTTCCCAGTTTCTGGAATGTTTTTTCAACTTCCCAACCTAGTTTGTAGCCTTCCCTACTTTATCTTATTCAATTATTAACTAGGATTTAACCCGCTTAGCTTTCTCTATTAGCAGAGCTGAGGTCAAGCTATTTGTTTTCTTTGACAATTCTTTCAGTTCAAGCCAAATTATCCAGATCTTCCAAAGGACTCCTTATGCCCTGGTTAGTTTATGGCTTGACTGTTGCAAAGCATTCTCCATGGAGCTTCCCTTGAAGACCACCTGGAAGCCCCAACTGGTTCAGGGTACATTAGTGTGACCAGTTGTGGGCATGCCTTGGCATAGGCATGTAACATTTATCTTCACTGGTTGCCAGGTTGCTTCCACTTGCAATTCGAAGTGCTGGTTGTTACCTATAAAGATATACATGGCATAGGGCTTGATTATTTGAGGGACCACCTGTTGCCCAGCTAATTTGATCCTGTAGGGTTGATGCACTCTGGGACTCTTCAATTAAACAAGGAGTCTCCAGAGGTGGCAACTTTTAAGACTTGTGGACCTCAGCTCCCAGAATTCCCCTGAGTGGTTGAGGTATTCTGGGAGCTGAAGTCCACAAGTCTTAAAATTGTTTGGAGACCCTGGATTAAATCAACCCTTATCTTGCAGAAGAAGCTTCCTGAAACATAGGAAGATCCTTGTGAAAGGATATTGACAAAGGATCTACATGGTGATGAGTACTAAATCTTCTGTCTTGATGATGCCAGATTCATTTCCATGATCAAAGCAATAGTTAGATCAGCCTGAAGACCTTGCATTTTGGGGAAAAGGCCATTAAAATCTTGACATTGGTTAGTACCAAGTTTCTTTAGATGTTCATGACACCTCCACAGCCCTACCTCAAGACTTTACATTGCTTTTGTCAAAGATGTGTGCTGTTCATAGCTGTCTTGTTTACAATTTTATGGAGCTTCCCTAATGGATGTTATCATGAAGGTCCCAGCTGGGGTGGAAATGTGGCATAGCCATAATTGAATCAATACACTTAAGAATCTATAAGTAAAGCAAGTAATTGTCCAAACCATTTAGATTTTTTAAAAAAAGTCTCAACCATCACCGCATGGCATTTCTGTGTATTGATCTCACCTAAGCAGCTCACATCTATCCACATCTTGTGGGTCATAGATGGTTTTCTTGAGGATCCTACTGAGATGAAGAGGAAGCCAGCAGAGGGCAAATATAACCACGAGACAGAACACTGTCTTGGCCACTTCTCGGCGCTGGAAAACACACATGTTATCATTGACATGAACAGAACCTTGGGAAAAGATGAAGCATTCTCTCATACTTCATCCTGTCTTCTCCAATGTTTAGGTCAGACCTTACAAGCTTCAGCCTTTTCCTGCTCCCCATTTTATTCCTCTTCTTGCTTCATTTATTTGGCTTACGGTTGTCTTAAATTGCTGTTAACCACCCAGAATGATAAGGTGAGATGAAGAGCCATATTAAACTTTCAAATAAAACTTAAGTAACTTGGTCCTTAACACCAATAAGATCAAGGAGCTTATAGTGGACAATAGAAAGAATAGATCAGACATCCAGCCCTTGCTTACCAATGGAGACCGAGTGGAGCAATTGAACCAGTTTTAGGTTTCTGGGTGTCATAAAAAAGGACCTGACCTGGGTTAGCTCACATTGCAGCCCTGGTCAAAAGGGCCCAGCGGAGATGATGCTACCTGAGACTTCTCAGGAAACAACACCTGAATGGGAAAACTGCTGGTGATCTTCTACCACTGCACCATAGATAGTATTTTAACTTACTGCCCCTGTGTACGGTTTGCCAATTGCACAGTGGCAGATAGGACAGCGCTCCAGAGGGTCAACATCGTTGCCCAAAGGATCATTGGTTGCCCTCTCCCCTCTTTGGAAGAGCTTTATAGCTCCCCCGCCTTAAGAAAGTTCAAAACATCCTTAAAGATCCCTCTCATCCTGGGCACCCTTTTTAAAAAAAATAAAAATAAAATTACTATAAAATAAAATAAATTGCAATAAAATTAATTACAGTAAAATAAATTGCAATAAAATAATAAAATAATAAAATAATAAATACAATAGTAAAATAATAAAATAAAATAAAACAAATAAAATAAAATAAATAAAATAAAACAAAACAAATAAAACAAAACAAATAAAATAAAACAAATAAAATAAAACAAATAAAATAAAACAAAACAAATAGAATAAAATAAAACAAATAGAATAAAATAAAACAAATAGAATAAAATAAAACAAATAAAATAAAAGAAATAAAACAAAACAAAATAAAATAAAACAAATAAATAAAACATAAAATAAAACAAATAAAATAAAACAAATAAATAAAACAAATAAAACAAATAAAATAAAACAAATAAAATAAAACAAATAAAATAAAGCAAATAAAATAAAGCAAATAAAATAAAACAAATAAAATAAAACAAATAAAATAAAACGATGTAATGAAATGAAATCAACTGAAAGATATGTCACCCCAGACAATTCCTCTTCACTCAATGCAGCCCAGGGAAGCCAAAAGGTGGGACAACCATGATTTAGATGGACAATTATGGAACAGTGGCAGGAAACTGAATGATAAAGTAAGGGAACCCCTCCCCACCATCACGTGTTTGAGCCATAGATGAAAGTCTGCTCGATCTTAGCTCGGGGATCTCACCCGTTTCATGTGATCATTGAGGGCCAACCTCATGCCGTTGCTCTTGCTCAACATCTCGCAAGACATGAGGGAGTAGAAGACCCCAGTGCAGGCCAAAGGCAGGCAGAAGTAAAACCCAAAGAGCCACCAGTCTTTCACATCCTGGTAAAACTATAGAAAGAGGATAAGAAAGAAACAACATTCGATGAGCGAAATGCACCGCCGAGCTCACTCGCCTGCTGAAATTGGAATGGTTTTAAGTTTTGTGGCTGTGAGAACCAGCCAGGTCTGTCTTCTTAAAGAAACTGTAATTAAACAATCCAGTTATTTAACCGTAGTTAAACAACCCAGCAGTGGTGGGTTTCAAAAATTTTTCGAACCTACTCTGTGGGTGTGGCCTCCTTTCTGGGAGTGGCTTGCTGGCCATGTGACCTGGTGGGAGTGGCTTGCCACCATGTGTTCTCTCTCTCTCTCTCTCTCTCTCTCTCTCTCTCTCTCTCCTTCCTTTTGTCTCTCTGTCCCCTTTTCCTTTTTTTCTTTCATCTCTCTCTCACTTTTTCTTTCTTTTTTCTTTTTTTCTTTCTTTCTTCCTTTCTTTCTATTTCTCTTTTTTTTTCTCTGTGTGAGTCTGTGTGTGTGTGTGTGTGTGTGTGTGTGTCAGTGGTGGGTTTCCAAAATTTTTGGAACCTCTTCTGTAGGTGTGGCCTGCTTTCTGGTGGAACCTCTTCTACCCGATTCGGTAGATTTGACGAACCGGTTCTACCGAACTGGTGCGAACTGGTAGGAACCCACCTCTGCAACCCAGTGATGGCTATGTTGTAGGAATTCAGCCTTTTTTTTTTTTAACCATGTCAGGCAAGTTCTGGAGTGCAGGACATCTACCCAAGCTAACTCAGAGTAAATAAAGATAGGCTTGTTCTAGAGAGTGCTTTCGTCTGCTTTTTCTATATTGTGGATGAACAGATTTCACCAGAATCCTGCTCCGCAGAGACTCCCGCCCAGTGGTGGGTTGCAGGCGGTACGCAGCTGGAGCGTTGCGGAGGCTCGCGGAGGCTAAGACACATGCACGTGTGTGCATGCGCACTGCGCACGTCCATGGGGACGCGGCCGGGCCCGTTCCAACCAATCTGGACCCCCCCACTGCTCTCCCCCCCACTGTAGCTGTAGGGAATAGAAGCTCTTGCCCCTATCTCTCTATGGTGTCCTTTCTATTTCCAAATTTGGGGAGGAGGGGTGATAAATTTTATATATTTTATATTCATTGTTTTTAAGGGACGTTAGCTCTTCAGTCACATTCTGGGTTACAAAACATATTTGCCAAGCAATCATACATGGAAAACTTTGACTTAGATGGTAGGTGGCACTCAGAGCCCTCCCTGCGGGAACGCCAGCCATCACCCAAGCCCAGCTCCACAATGCACGCGCCCAAGCTTCCCGCCAGCCAGCTGCTCTTCGGGTCTCTGCCATGCATTCTCAGGGGGTGGAGTACATGCAGAGGACACATGCACATACACAGAGTGGGGAGGCAGGATGCATGTCTGGGGCCGGGGTGCTCACCCATGCCCCATTTTGGAAGGCCTCCTGCACCAACCTGGAAGCCAAAACGGGGCATGGGGGAGCCACACGAGGCCCCCCTCTCCCCATTTTTGAGTATGGAAGGCCTCCTGCACCAACTTGGAAGCAAAAAAAATGGGCAAGAGGGGACATGGTGCATGCACGGGGGAGGCATGTGCATGCATGGGGGTGTGCATGCACATGTGTGTGGGGCAGTATCAGTGGTGGGATTCAAATAATTTAACAACCGGTTCTGTGCCCTAATGACCATCTGGGTAGGTGGGGCTCAGTAGTCATGTGACTGGGGGTGCATAGCCAACTCAAGGTCACTCAGGTCGATGGGCGTTTCGCCTTAGCCGTTACAATGTAATAAGGGTTAACCAGAGGCAGTTTCTGTAAGCAGGGCAATAAAGATTAGGCTACAAACAACACCAGAATGTTTCCTTCCTGCCTGCCTTCCTTACAGGATTAGCCCTGTAAAGCGGAAAAAAACAAAAGGAGATTTCTTCCAACAACCGGTTCTCCCAACTGCTTAGAAAGTTACCAACCGGTTCTCCCGAATAGGTGCGAACCGGCTGAATCCCACCACTGGGCAGTATGCATGCATGGGTGTGTGTGTGTGCTCGCATTGCATTTTGGGGTTTCGTGGGTGGGCGGGTATATTTTGGGCATGGTTAACCATCACAACTATACATTTAACGTTAAGCCTATTGGTTGGTCAACTTCTCTCTTTCCTATTACCGCCAAAGGAAACAACCCACCGTCATAAAGCTGGAGGTTTGCTCGGGAGCCAGCAAGCAAACCCAGTGGATCTGTTCCCTGTAATCCAGTTTCACCAAGTCAAAAGCGATGGCTTCTGGGATAGCCAGGATGATGGCCACGACCCAAATGAAGGTCACCTCCACTGCCTTCCACATGGGGATCCCAATGCCCTGGATCCGGCTCCAGGAAGCCACAGCTCGGTACCTAGAAGAGAAATGGAGGAGATGCTCTTTGCCAGAGGAAAAGGTTATTCCGTCAAAATGGGAAGTGCTCGGAAAAGACTTGATTACCGGTCTATGCTGAGAGCACAAAGGCTTAGGACGGTGATGCCGACAGAGGCCTTCTGTATGAATGGCACCAGTTTGCAGATCTGCACCCCAAAAGGCCAATCTTCTGCAAGAAGCTGGGAAGAAAAACAAAGGAAGGAACTCAGCGTTATTTCTCCATCATGAGCCGTGGTGGCGCAGTGGTTAGAGTGCAGTACTGCAGGCTACTTCTGCTGACTGCCGGCTGCCTGCAATTTGGCAGATCGAATCTCACCAGGCTCAAGGTTGACTCAGCCTTCCATCCTTCTCAGGTGGGTAAAAAGAGGACCCAGATTGTTTGAGGGCAAAAGGCTGACTCTGTAAACCTCTTAGAAAGGGCTGGAAAGCACTGCAAAGCGATATATAAGTCTAAGGGCTATTGCTCTTCCCCATTGACTTTGCTTGTCAGAAGCTGACCAAAAGGGGATCACATGACCACGGGACACTACAACCGTCATAAATATGAGTCAGGTGCCCAGCGTCTGAATTTTGATCACATGACCATATGCTGGATGCTGCAATGGTCGTGAGTGTGAAAAACGGTCATAAGTCACTTTTTCAGTGCTGTTTTGAACGGTCACTAGGTGAACTGTTGTAAGTCAAGGACTACCTGTATAGTCTCTCCAGAATCATCATCATGTAATAGAATGCGTCCTTGACTCCCAGCATCTCAGGGCTGTTAAACTTGCTGGCTTTATATTTCTATTTAGAATCTGTCCGTATACGACCTCTCTATCAGTGGTGGGTTCCTACCAGTTTAGACCAATTCTGCTGATCCGGTAGTGGTTTGGAGGCCAGAGTCGCTGGAACTGGCAGTGACCCAGGCCTGCCACACCCCCGAACCACTTCTCCTGGCAGCGTCATAGATGCTTCCATCTTGTTTTTTGGTTCTACGCATACACAGAAAATTTTTAATTGCACTGCGCATGTGCGCATGGCACACATCAAAGGTGCATGGCACTCATCAATGGCACATGGCACTCATCAAGTGTGCATGGCATGCATCAAAAGCATGTGGCATGCATCAAAGGTGCATGGCACTCATCAAGGGTGCATGGCACACATCAAACGCATGTGGTATGCATCAAAGGTGCATGTCATGCATCAAGGGTGCACAACACTCATCATGAGTGGATGGCATGCATCAAATGCATGTAGCATGCATCAAAAGTGCATGGCACTCATCAAAGGTCACATGACACTCATCAAAGGTGCATGGCACTCATGAAGGGTGCATGGCAAGCATCAAATGCATGTGGCATGAATCAATGGTGAATGGCACTCAACAATGGCACATGGCACTCATCAAGGGTGCATGGCATGCATCAAAAGCATGTGGCATGCATCAATGGTGCATGGCACTCATCCATGGCGCATGGCACTCATCAAGCGTGCATGGCATGCATCAAAAGCATGTGGCATGTATCAAAGATGCATGGCACTCATCAAGGATGCATGGCATGCATCAAACACGTGTGTCATGCATCAAAGGTGCATTCCATGCATCAAGGGTGCATGACATTCATCAAGGGTGCATGGCATGCCTCAAAGGTGCATGTCATGCATCAAAGGTGCATGGCACTCATCAAGGGCCCATGGCACACATCAAGGGTGCATGGCACGCATCAAAAGCCTGTGGCATGAAAAGATACATGGCACTCATCAAGGTTGCATGGCATTCTTCAAGGTCTCTTCAAGCTCTATTCTGATTAATTGAGGCAAACTATTGATATACTATATACACACTTTCTTCTATTCTGATTCCTGACTTCTTGCCCCTGACCCCACTATCTTTAAAAATGCAAAGAGCAAGAAAAGTGGGAACTTAACATAAAAACTACCAGGTGCCCCTAAAACGGAATTAAGAAGGCTAGATTTTATTGTAATTTATGAATGGCTGACAGTCAGTTGACAGCCAGAGAGCAGAGCTGGTCCACCCTCTCCAGATTGAATTAGTTCTTTCCCTGAAGATTTATGCATGTGGTCCAACATGAGCCTTTCCTTTCTCATAATCGCTCATGAATGGTGGTTGTATGTTTACATTCTCTGCATTTCTGGATAATCTTCTGACCTAAACAGAAGCCAGGGAGAAATATTAAAATGTTAACAACGTCATTAGCTACGAGGTTGAACTACACCGCCTACAGTCTGCCCTAAGGATAGTACCCAAAACTGTCTGTTGCAATCTCCTACCTGTCAACGACTACTTCAGCTTCAACCACAACAATACACAGGCAAACAATCGATACAAACTCAAGGTAAACTGCTCCAAACACAATTGCAGGAAATACGCCTTCAGAAACAGAGTGGTCAAGGCCTGGAATGCTCTACCTGACTCTGTGGTTACATCCTCAAACCCCCACAGCTTCAACCTTAAACTCTCTACCGTGGACCTCACTCCATTCCTAAGAGATCCGTAAAGGGGGCGTGCATAAGTGCACCAGCGTCCTACTGTCCTCTACTGTCCCCATTTATTTGTACTAATTTCATGTGCTCATGTCCATGTTCATACTTATACCCGTTATCTCGTACATGTTTGACAAACTAAATAAATAAAAATTTAAAAAAATAAAACAAGCCTGAGTGAATACATCTACATTTATCCCTCTGCAGTGAAGGCTAACTTTGACTCCAGGAACATTTCATGCCTGAGATTTGGTCCCATGGCAGAAGAAATACAAGTGGTTAGAGATATCACGCAGCTGTATGATGGGATCCATAAATAAGTGTCGAATGATTGCATGAGAATGTGAGATGCAAAGGACAAAATTTGCAATCCCATCAGTAGTTTTGACCAATACCCTGTAAGCAGGGGTGGGTTTCTCGCCCCGTTCCAACCGGTTCAGTTGGAACGGGGCCGGCGGTGTCCTCGTGCACGCGCTCGGTGCACGGATGCGTACTAGCGTCTGTGCGATGCTCCAGCTGCTCCTCGTCAAAACTCGTCAAAACCAGGTAAGGAGCGCGGGCGGGCGGGTCGGCCCTTCGCCGTTCCCGGAAGTTACTTACTTCCGGGTTCGCCGACCAACCGGTTCGCAGGGACCGCCGTGAACCGGTTGAAACCCACCCCTGCCTGTAAGGATTATACAACAGACCACTGGGAACACCGTGATCTAGGTTCAAATGGCAGTTGGTATTCTAGTAAAACCAGTTAAGTTTCTTTCAAGCCTAGAAAAGGTATTTTTTGGGGGGGGGGATCAAAAGCACACCCTTGAGGGAAGAAGAGCAGAATTTGCAATTTCTTGCAGTTTTTTTTACTGAGATAAAAGGGATGGATATGGACTGATAAAATACTGTTTCTCTGAAAATAAGACCTTCCCCAAAATATTGCAACACAGCAGCAGCCACAAGGTGTCCACGCTCACTGCCTCCTGCACCTCAAAAATAATAAGACCTCCCCGAAAATAAAGTACTTATTTCGGGGGGGTCAAAAGAAAATAAGACCCTGTCTTATTTTCGGGAAAACATGGTAGTAAAATCTCCCAAAATTGTGAAGATTATTCTGTAAGCATTCATGGCAGTTGAACTGTCTTGCAGACTGCAGTTTTAATGGATCTTTCTTTCTTTCTTCCTTCCTTCCTTCCTTCCTTCCTTCCTTCCTTCCTTTCTTTTTCCTTTTCTTTTGAGCCAAGGTGGCGCAGTGGTTAAATGCAGCACTGCAGGCTACTGCTAGATCAGCAGTTCAGCGGTTCAAATCCCACCGGCTCAGGGTTGACTCAGCCTTCCATCCTTCCGAGGTGGGTAAAATGAGGACCCAGATTGTTGGGGGCGATATGCTGACTCTGTAAACCGCTTAGAGAGGGCTGAAAGCCCTATGAAGCGGTATATAAGTCTACTGCTATTAATGCTGTGGGAGATTGGATGGCAATCCTTTGCTTAAACTTATTTTTTTTAAAAAAATAATAATGGTAGACTGCCAGGAGTCTGAAATCATGTGGTATACAAATTGATGTATAAATAAATGAGTCATTGAGGTTAGACTGAGAAGTATTTGTACTAGACGGAATGGTTCCAAATAAAGCTTATGATAAGGTAAATGAGGAATGAGTAAAGAACCCCAGATTTAATAAGTGTAAACAGCATTTATGAAGACTCAATAAGTGTTTGTTTCCTACTAAAAAAAAAAACTCCATGTAAGTTACATTAAGAAATGTTTGCTCTAGGAAACGTAATCATTAAAGACAGCTTTATTTAGATTTAACTGAAAATATGTGTTTTGGTTGATTTTTTTTTTACTTGCTTGAATTTTTGCACGATATTCTAATTTTTCAAGTTTCACCTGTACAAGGATTATCTCAATTTTAAAATCTTTATGACCTTCTAACTCTACTTCAACAGCCAGAATATATAAGGGGGTCACTTATAATTTTGGGATTACTTATGTTATTGTCTTTATTTGTCATCTTTATCATTTTTATTTTATTATTAGCTGATAACCTGGCATTGCCCGGTTATTTCTTTATTCTAATCCATACATTTGTCCTCAAAAATAATCCCGGGCCAAACGTAGTACTGTGGAGTATTGTGAAGCCGTTACCATGGCAACTCCACTGCACTATACAATAGAAGCCATTTTACGGCAGTACGGTAGAAGCCATTTTAAAACACAACAGGCTGTATCTTAACAGAACACCCCACCCCTCTGAGGCGCATTAGGGATGTCTTACCCCCACAATATTTGTTTCCAGAAAGTAAGTTATCTGTGTACCAAGTTTGGTTGAAATTGCTTGAGGTGTTCCAGAATTATGTTGGCACATACACACACACAGTCAGATAGATAGATAGATAGATAGATAGATAGATAGATAGATAGATAGATAGATAGATAGGTAGGTAGGTAGGTAGGTAGGTAGGTAGGTAGGTAGATAGATAGGTAGATGATAGGTAGATAGGTAGATAGGTAGATAGATAGATAGATAGATAGATAGATAGATAGATAGATAGATAGATATGTAGATAGAGAAGATATAAAATACAAAAAAGAAAAGAAAATAGGAAATTAAGGGAGGGAAAGAGAACGGGGAAAACTGGAAACACTGGGAACAGGCTCCAGCTCTTCTTCTGCCTCACTGATGTCTGACTCCGAAGGCAGCTGATAACTGGCATCCGGCTCTGGCCCCCTCTCTGCTTCCGACACAGAGCCCTCATCAGAGCCTTCCCCAGACTCCAGGACTGGCCCATGTTCCTCCCCAACCTCCTCACTGTCCGAATCTGCTGCCAGGTCTGCAAGCCACTGGCAGACCACAACAATGGTTTTGAAATGAATTGCTGCAGATTCTTGTAAGTATATCGTGCGTTATTATCAGGGAGTTCCTGAAAGTGGAATAATTGGAATTAGGAACATGGAATAACTGACTCCTAACTTCTTCAAATATTCTCCACCTCCTGTTAAAAAAAAATTAAAACTGGTAATGCTGAACTTTCTGTTCTTTTTCTTTTGCAGAGCAAAGCTGTGGGAGCAATGACCAAAGTCAGTAGGAGGAGAACCAGAGGTGGGTTCCTGCCAGTCCGCATCAATTTGGTAGAACCAGGACTTCCGGGGGAGGAGCCTGTCGCCGTCGGGAGCTCATCGGAGCTCCTCTCAGAGTTCTGGTCTGTATATCTTATAAGATCCATAGATATCTCCCCTTTCTGGCAGAAAGAGGCAGGGAGAAGTTCAGTCGTTAGGATCTATTTGTAATTCACAGCTTTTCCCCCCCGCTGTGAATGGAGAAGAGGTTCAACAATAGCTGAGCTTTTACTCCAGCCAGTTGTTCTCAGCTGCTTTTTTTGCAGCCCTAGGCAGGTTGCCCCCCCCTCAGGACAAAGCCAAGCTATTTAAAATCAATCCGAGCGGGGACCATTCCTGAGAAATCTTTTTTATTACTATTCAAAATACCAGCTTCAATTTTGCAAAAGGCTTCTTTGTCTAGTTGCGTTACAAGATGGTGATTTTATAGCTTCTGCGCTTGATACGTGACGTACTCAACCAGCCCTACTCTCCTGAAGACTTCTCCTTATTAACTGTTAAAGTTCACAAATAGTATTCCATCTAAAACGGAGGGGAGCAGAGACTTTGTTGGTTTGTTTGTTTGTTTGTTCGCCCTTTTTTATAATGGCTCCCAAATCGAAGCAGTCCAAGCGCTTCCATAATAATACACCTCAAGATATGCTATAAAGTCCGCTGCCCTTGCCTCCTACGCCCTCTACTGGAGACTTGTTAACACAAGAATTTCTTTTTGAAATCCTTAAAAATTTCAGACAGGAAATTAATCAACTTATATCGGATTTATATGATAAATTTGATGCTAAAATTGCCCAAACAAAGGAGGATATGATCGGAATTATGACAGTTATGACAGATTATACTGCTGAAATGGAGGATAAATTGGAATTCTTGGAAAAAACTAATTCTAATTTGACATCTAAAATTCAAACGTTACAACAGGAAATTGAAAATGCTCAAAAACAACTTGTCATGATAAATTATAATAAGACTGCGTTTGCAATAAGAGTTAGAGGATTGCGTGAAAAGGAACAGGAGAATTTAAAACAGACCTTTTTTGAGGCTCTCAGCCGTTCGGTGGGAAGCCCGGGATCTAACTTTGATTGGCAGATTCAAAAAATCTATCACCAGAATTCGTGTGTAGCAAAACAGCGACAGCTTCCGAGGGACATAATTATATATTTCACCACAAGGGAATCCAGAAATGCGATAATACAGAAGTTCTACAATAATAGGCTGAGAATTGATGGACAGGACTTGATTGTTTTTAAAGAAATACCATCTCAAATATTAAGAGCAAGGAGAGACTACACTTTCTAACTGAAGAACTCAGAAATTCTCAGATACATTATAAATGGGAAGCACCATCTGGTATTACAGTCACATTGAGAATCAAAAACATCGTCTTAATTCTGTTAGTGAAGCCCGAGATTTTTATTACAAGATCCTGAAGGCGGGACTTCCTGAATCATCCGGACTTGGAGAAAGACAAGGAGAAGGAGACAAGCAGCGGGACACGTGGCTACAAGGCGGAGGGTGTTGCTTTCCTCTTCCGGAAGGGCAGAAGAGTAAAGAATAAAGATCCAGCTATGCCTTTAAAATACTTTTTAAATTTTTAGTTTGAATAAAATTTCATGTTTACTGTCTGGTATAAAATGGCAAAGCTGTATATCGATGATGAGATATCGAGACTGAAAGAAGCGGTGTTGATTATGGACATATATTGTATGGGACCTATATAAGACTCATTTGAACTCTAATTTAAATTGCGCACGAATTATCCTTCGGGGCGAGGAGAGCGGAGATTGTGATTTTCTTGAATTGGGGTTTGGGATGAACGGAGTCGGGAGGCGCGGGGTAGATGGAAGGGTAGTGAAAGTTTAATTAGATTATTTTGAGTCAGAATGTAAGCTGATTTTTGTATAAATTGCTATTTGAATATAAGGTTAAGAAAGAATATTTGGAGAGTCTCCAGGAAGGTGGAGTATATGAGAGGAGTATTGGATGAGGATGAAATATATATGTGGACATGGGTAAAGGCAGGATGGAGGGTAAAAAATTTATATGTGGACGTGGGTAAAGGCAGGATGGGAGGTGTTGGAAAAGAAAAACGAAAGAAGCATTTGAGTCTTTAAATGGTTTTACAGATATTTGGATAAAAAAGATAAATTAAAGGGAGAATTCTATTTGATTAACTTACTTGGTTCTAATATAGTATGAAATCCTGCAAGTAACAAAATAACTGTAATTAGGAATGAGGTATATTGTTTAAGATTTAAAGATGATGGGAAGCTGAGTTAATGTAGAGAGTTTGTTGATTTTTCCTGTTTTTCCTCTTTTGTGTGTGTGTTTTGTTTTTCTTTTTCTTTTTTTACTATTTCCCTTTTTTTTGTTTTTGTTTTCTTTTTCATTTTTTAATTTTAAAGTTATTTGGCTTCAATATATTCTAGACTGTGCTTGATATAGAGTTATGCCGGGTATGGGACCTGGGAAGTCAAAAGGGGGTTAGGGAGGGGGGTTTTATTGGGGGGGAGGGGGGAGGGTGGAAATACAGTATTAATTTTCAGAATAATAAGAATGCACTTGTATACTGTCGTTTACTTTCTTTTTTTTCCTTTTTTTCTTTTTTTTTCCTTTTTTTATTATTTTTCTTAATTTTAGTGCAAAATATAAGCTGAATAGATTAATGAATTGTAGAAATACACCAAAGTGAGGAGTAGAGGGAAAGAAGAGGGAGAAGTAAAGAGGGAGTGAGAGAATGTAAGGAGGGTGAGATGGAGGGAAGGGGAGATGTCTGAGGGGGAAGGGAGTAGAAGAGGGGAATGTTTGGAGGGGAGAAATGAAAGTTGGAGGGGGAGAAGAAAGGTGTGTATGGGGGATTGAAGTGTTATTTTGGTTTTCCATGGTGGAAGATTTATTGATTTTTTTTCTTTTTATGCACAGTATATAAGTGATTGTATAAAATGAAAATGAAAATGAAATTTAAAAAAAATTATTAAAAAAAAAAAAATTGGTAGAACCCGGTTCGTCAAATCTACCGAACCGGTTAGAAGAGGTTCCACCATGGACCCCGAAAGCAGGCCACACCTACAGAAGAGGTTCCAAAATTTTTGAAAACCCACCACTGACACACACACACACGACACACACACACACACACCACAAACACACACACACTCACACAGAGAGAGAAAGAGAAGAAAGGAAGAAAGAGAAAAAGAAGAAAAAAAAGGAAAAAGGGACAGAGACAAAAGGAGGGAGAGAGAGAGAGAGAGAGAGAGAGAGAGAAAGAAAGAAAGAAAAAAGAAAGAAAAGAAAGAAAGAAAGAAAAAACACATGGCCGGCAAGCCACTCCTACAAAGGAGGCCACACCCACAGAGTAGGTTCGAAAATTTTTTGAAACCCCCACTGAGAACAGTGTTACAGGTGCAAAGCTAATTCCAGGCAAAAGGTGAGAGGGATGGCAGCCAAAGGATCTCAAAATATTTGGATCCTATACATCCTCCACAAGGACATTTCCAGATTGAACTAAATCGGGTTCTTCTCTAAACTCCAACTGCTATAGGACATATATTCTTGACAGATGCCAGTTAGAGCCAAGGTGGCGCCGTGGTTAAATGCAGCACTGCAGGCTACTTCAGCTGACTGTAGTTCTACAGTTCGGCTGTTCAAATCTCACCGGCTCAGGGTTGACTCAGCCTTCCATCCTTCCGAGGTCGGGTAAAATGAGGACCTGGATTGTTGTTGGGGGCAATATGCTGACTCTGTAAACCGCTTAGAGAGGGCTGAAAGCCCTATGAAGCGGTATATAAGTCTAATTGCTAAGTCTAATTGCTAAAGGAGATTGCTTTTGGAATCCTTGCCAAGTGACTTCTGATTACATTCAAAGGAGATGATTGTTGTAAAAAAAAAAAAAACCCCAAACAGAAATATCTGGGAAGATGGAGTATGTGAAACAATTATGTTTCACAGATAGTTTGGCCTAGAGGCCTCCCATTTAGTCACATTTCACTCCGTTTTGACATCTGATTAAATTCTGGCTCTTGGACAATAGCTCTACTGTTCCTTCTACTGCAATGCTCTACTAGTGGTGGTAGGGAAGAATAATGTTGTAGTAGGATATACTGTATGCTCCACGCTTCCATTCTGATATTAGCAATGACTTTCAGTTCTCCTTATTCTTCCACATGCAAGTTTCCTGTTTGTGAAGTCGGTACGGTGACAGGGAGCAGAATGTTTTCAGTACCAGCACCAGAAGGATATTTTTGGCCCCCAAAAATCCTATCCTATGTTTCATAGCCCTATTTGTCACTTTCTTAGAATCACAGGCAGGAGTGAAATTCAGCAGGTTCTGACAGGTTCTGGAGAACCAGTAGCAGACATTTTGAGTAGTTCGGAGAACCGGCAAATACCACCTGTGGCTGGCCCCAGAGTGGGGTAAGAATGGAAATTTTGCAGTATCCTTCCCCCAGGAGTGGGGAAGGAATGGAGATTTTGCAATATCTTTCCTTCTGGAGTGGTGGGGGGGAATGGAGATTTTGCATTATCCTTCCCCACAGGAGTGAGGAGGGAATGGAGATTTTGCAGTATCCTTCCCCACAGGAGTGAGGAGGGAATGGAGATTTTGCAATATCCTTTCTCTGGAGGTGGAGGGGGGGAATTGAGATTTTGAATTATCCTTCCCCAAGAAGTGGGGAGGGAATGAGATTTTGCATTATCCTTCCCCCGGGAGTGGGGAGGGAATGGAAATTTTGCAGTATCCTTCCCCCGGAGTGGGAGGGAATGGAGATTTTGTAGTATCCGTCCCCTGGAATGGGGTGGAAATGGGGTTTTTGCAGTATCCTTCCCCTGCCACGCCCACCAAAGCCACGCCCACAGAACCAATAGTAAAAAAAATGAATTTCATCACTGAGTAGGATGTATGCTCCATGCTTTAATTCTGATATTAGCAATGACTTTCAGTTCTCCTTATTCTTCCACATGGCAAGTTTTCTGGTTTATGAAGTCAGTAAGATTATATTTATCGGGTGACAGGAGAGCAGAATGTTTTCAGTACCCCACCAGAAGGATTTTTCAGCCCATAGAATCCCATCCTACGTTTCCTAGCCATATTTGTCCCTTTCATAGAATCATAGGGTTGGAAAGGACCTTGGAGGACTTCTACTCCAACCCCCTCAGTAGTCCTTATATCATCCTGGACAATCTATTCTTGAAAACTTCCCACAATGGAGCTCCCACAACTCCAGGAGGCAACCTGTTCCATTGATGAATCATTCATACTGCCAGTAAATTTCTCCTTAGTTTCGGGTTGGATCTCCCTCTGATGAGGTTCCACCCTGGCTGGAGAATTCTGGGAGTTGAAGTCCACAAGTCTTAACTTGTCTAATTTGGGGACCCTTGCCCCACACTATTTCAAACCAAATGGTTGTTCAGTCCCTTCTTAAAAGCTCCCAGTGTTGGAGCATTCATAATTTCTGGAGGCAAGTTGTTAATTGATTAATTGTTCTAACTATCAGGAAATTTCTCCTTAGTTCTAGGATGTACTCTCTCTGGTTATTTTCCTTTCATTGCTCCATATCTTGCCTTCAGGTGCTTGGAGAATAGCTTGACTCCCTCTTCTTTGTGGCAGCCCCTCAAATATTGGAACATTGCTATCATGTCACCCCTAATCAATGCTCTCTTCCCTGTAACAACCATTTAAGTAGTGGAAGATGGCTATTAGGTCCAGAAGTTGGTTCCTACTGGTTTGGCCCAATTCAGGTGGGACCGGCAGTGGTATGGCTGTGTGGGTCGCTGGAACCGGCAGCGACCCAGGCCTGCCACACCCCCAGAACCAGCTCCCTGGTCGGCACCATCAGCTCTGCCATCTTGTTTTTAAGGTCTGCGCATGCGCAGAACAATTTTAATTGAACTGTGCATCCAGCGTGCATGGTGGCCATCCAGCACATGCCCAAGTGAACCGGCAGTAAAGCCAGCCAGAACCATCCCTGCTTAGGTCCCTCCTAAGTCTTCTCTTCATTAATCTAAACATACATCTCTTTCTTTATGTTGGACTGTACTATTTCAATCTATAGGTCACAAAGCAGCAGGACCTGCCAGGGTTAGATGGCCAGGTCTCTGAAAAGGACCATTAGCATCCCTGCTATTCAGACCCATCTTCAACTGCCCTTATAACATCTGATCAATTTTTGGATGTTGCGCTACAGAACGATAACTCACCATCACTTGACATCAGGGATCAGACTGGGAATTTTCTGTAGCTACTACATGGATGGTACCAATTTCTATGGACTCTTCCTGGCTTCATCCCAAGCAGATGCATCTCTACATCATGCATGTTGCTACCATTGCCAACCTTATATCTAAGCCTCTGTTGACTTCATCTCACCGATCAATCAAGTGGAGCTGGATTTGAAAGGAAGGGTGTCATAGCAATGTGATAACCCAGTTGAATAGCAATGGTAAGTGGATGAATAAAATAAATAAATACCTTATACATATTTACGGGCAAAGCAATGAGGATGTAGAAGAGGTCTCCAAGGGCTAGGCTGGCAATGAGGACATTAGGCCCATTTCTCATGCACTTATTCTTATAGATGATCCTGAGCAGGTGGAATTTCCAATGATGCCCACGATGAAGATAGTACAAGAGACAAATGTGTTGATGTACTTGAAGGCTTCCCGGATTTCTGTTGGCTTCGTACACATGACTGGTAGAGGACCTTGTGGGGTGGCATCTCCAGAAAAGTCCTTCGACTGGTTGGAGGGGAGTTGCTGATCTGGGAAGACACCTGCTTGGATTATCTTGAAAGTTGGATCTTCTCCCAGAATCTCTAAAGATATGGTGCTGTCTTTGAAGCTGTTGGCCGTCTGGCTGGAGACACTCAAGATCAGGCAGGAGGCCAACACTAGAGTAGTGAGATGTCTACCCATGGGGAAGCCAAGGTCAAAAACCCACACAGTTTTGTGTGTGTTGAGCATTGCAGTATTAACGATGTCTCCTACGGTTGTCCTATTATCATCTGCAGGTGGACGACACTTACAAAGAATCTGGATAACGAGAGAAAATATAAAAAGTGATATTAATATAAGCATGGCTTTCTTTTCATTTGGTTATTGTTCATAGAGGATAAGGATAAGTAACCCACAGAGCCCATGGGTCTTATATACGTACTCCCTATTTGAGTGGATCTCAGAGTCTCTTCTACTGCTTCTACTATTCTATTACCATAGAATTTTGCTATTAAAGTTGATGAATTAAACCCTAGGGTTGCAAATAAATAGGTATCTGCTTCTGTAGCTTCCAAAGGACAAGAAGTAAACTAAAAAAAATAGAACATGTGACATTCCAAGTTAAAAGGAAAACGTTAGAATTGACAGATGATAAGTGATGATAAGGAAAACATTAGAATTGACAGATGATAAGGTGATGAGCCGAGGTGGCGCAGTGGTTAAATGCAGCACTGCAGCTACTTCAGCTGACTGCAGTTCTGCAATTCGGCTGTTCAAATCTCACCGGCTCAGGGTTGACTCAGCCTTCCATCCTTCCGAGGTGGGTAAAATGAGGACCCGGATTGTTGTTGGGGGCAATATGCTGACTCTGTAAACCGCTTAGAGAGGGCTGGAAGCCCTATGAAGCGGTATATAAGTCTAACTGCTATTGCTATTGCTATGTTTAAGCAAATAGGAAGCTGGGCACACAGTCTTACAAGTGTCATTTATTCCTCTTGATAGAATAGACCCTTATGGATTTGTGTTGGAAACTACGTAAGATCTGGGGAAGTACTAAATCCCTTCCCTCCAATGTCACCAGGAGCATCTGCCATACCAATGAAGGTGGAAGCGAGACCTTCTGTTGACTTAACAGCTCTGTTCTTTCTTTATTGCTTCTGTGCCAACTAATGAAATTTTACTTAAGAAAGTTGTCACAGAGAGCTACATTTGGCCCATGCATGTCAGTAATGTTCCTCAAAAACTCAAATCATGAGCTTCAATTACACTTTTCACTTTGTAAGGAGAAAGAGAAAGCCATTCTTCAATAACAATGGATAGCACAAAGGCAAGCAACCTATTTTCCCTTTAATAATTATTTGGTTGGAGTAATGCTTTCTAACCACTGCGCCACCAGAGCCGTAATGCCACAGTAGTTAGAATGCAGGATTATTGCAGGCTAACTCTGCCTGTAGCCAAGAGTTCAATTCTGACCGGCTCAAAGTTGACTCAGCCTTTTATCCTTCCAAGATCAGTAAAATGAGGATCCAGATTGTTTGAGTGCAAGATGCTGACTCTATAAAATGCTTGGACAGTGAAGCACTGTGAAGTGGTATATAAGTCTTAAGTGCTATTGCTATTTCAAGTCCCATCCAGCCACAGCATGCATGATAGCAAGGACATATAAAAATTGTACTGTGTATGGGATAAGTTACCAATTCCTAATATCTAGTTGGGTTTGATTAAGGCATGATATCATCAAAATATGTTGAAGTTAATTCTGAATGCGGGAGGTCAAAATGAGGGACACTGTCTTGGTTATTAGAAAGAAGAAACATCTTTCAGTTAAAGATGAAGTCATTGGGACTTTTAATTTTATACAAACAGTAAATTAGATTAAATTATATTTCAGTTCTGTCCACATACTTTCTGATTTATTCTTATAGCTTAAGGTAAAGGTAAAGGTTCTCCTCGCACATCTGTGCTAGTCGTTCCCAACTGTAGGGGGCAGTGCTCATCTCCGTTTCAAAGCCGAAAAGCCTGCGCTGCCCGAAGATGTCTCCAGGGTCATGTGGCTGGCATGATTAAACACCAAAGGCGCACGGAATGCTGTTATCTTCCCATCAAAGGTGGTTCCTATTTTTCTACTTGCATTTTTACCTGCTTTCGAACTTCTTGGTTGGCAGAAGGTGGGATAAGTAATGGGAGCTCACTCCGTTATGCAGCACTAGGGATTTGAACCGCCATACTGCCAACCTTTCTGATCGACAAGCTAAACGTCTTAGCCATTGAGCCACCGCATCTCTTTACTAACAGCTTAGTAGATCGAAAATTGCTGGATCTGATATGTAATGTTATTTCTTGTTTTGTGCAAATGCAGAGTAAATTTTTAAACATGTTTTAAAGATTTTACCCTGTGCATATACACATACACACACAACTCAAGGTGGCCAACATATCCAACACACCTTCCTCCTCCTATTTTCCTACATCAACCCTATGAGAGATTGACTTGCGTAAAATCACCCAGCTGGCTTTCAAATCTAAGACAGGACTAGAATTCCCGCTCTCCTAGTTTTAGGCCAGTAGCAATAGCAATAGCAATAGCAGTAGACTTATATACCGCTTCATAGGCCTTTCAGGCCTCTCTAAGCGGTTTACAGAGAGTCAGCATATTGCCCCCAACAATCTGGGTCCTCATTTTACCCACCTCGGAAGGATGGAAGGCTGAGTCAACCCTGAGCCGGTGAGATTTGAACCGCTGACCTGCTGATCTAGCAGTAGCCTGCAGTGCTGCATTTAACCACTGCGCCACCTTGGCTCAGTACCTTAATCCCTGCACCAAACTGGCTCCTCATTGCTAAATAAAAGACAAAGTAGTTCTTTGGAAAGTAGTAAGTTGCTTGGAAACTGAAATTAATAATATAAACTTAACAATATAGCAGTTCCTTGTATAATTCTTTCTGCAAAATGATGGCTGTACAATTACTTTCCTATTATATTTACAAAACTTTTTAAAACAGATCCTGGATCTCAACTCATATTTAATTGCAAGATTAGTTTGATTTAGTTTACTTTATTGTCATTGCACATGGTACAATGAAATGAGACGTGGTCTTCAGTGTACAATATAACTATAAAAATAAAAACACAAACATCCTTTACATTCTATATAATTGAAATTGAAAACCCGATATTGCACTATACCGTAGAATTCAATATGGTTACTGCCCTGGGATAGAAACTGTTTTTTCAGCCTATTTGTCCTTGTTTTTATTATCCTGTACCATCTGCCAGGTGGTAATTGTTCAAAAAAAAAAAGGGTGCCCAGGATGAGATGGATCCTTAAGACTGTTTTGAACTTTCTTAAGGCAGCAGAGGCTATAAAGCTCTTCCAAAGAGGGGAGAGGGCAACCAATGATCCTCTGGGCAATGGTGTTAACCCTCTGGAGCACCGTCCTATTCTGCCACTGTGCAATTGGCAAACTGTACACAGGTACAGTAAGTTAAAATACTCTCTGTGGTGCAGTGGTAGAAGGTCACCAGCAGTTTTCCATTCTGTTGTTTCCTGAGAAGTCTCGGGTCATATAATCTCTGCTGGGCTCTTTTGACCAGTGTTGCAATGTGAGCGCCCCAGGTCAGGTCTACTTTTATGATTGCACCCCGAAACATAAAACTAGCCATTTCCTCCACTCGGTCTCCATTGATAACCATTGTAGGCCAGAGTTGGAAAACCTCTGTTACTAGGCTGGTAGATGATTTCTGCAAAGAAGATTTGCACCTATCTGGCTACAGATTGTAAATATAGGATCCAGCTCTCACTTGTTTGTGTTCCCCACTTGTTTAAACTTAGTTTTCACTGAGTATACCTCCAAAATGTAAGACCAAGAAAGAACTTGAGATTAATGCAATTTACAAAAAAAAGCATCCCTCAATTCAGTGTTTTTTCTGTGTTTGCAACCTGAAGATGCATGGACTTCAATGTCCATAATTCCTCAGCCCACCTAGTGGCTGGGGAATTGTGGGTGTTAAACGCCCACGCATTTTGAAGTTGCCAATGTTGAGACACACTGCTCTAGTCATTTTCTCCAGATTCATCTCCTCTGTCGCTTCCTTTTTCCTTTAGTTCTCAACATTTCCCCCCACAATTTTAAGACTAACACTTTCTAAACAAACCCTGTGGTACACATACTCCCAAAATGAGGGTCCACATATCACCAAAACACGGATCACCAAAACATGTATCCAAAATCTGAGCAAAACAACCACTTGTCACCATCATTTTACATGCATTGAAACCGTAGCGAGATTCCATCCACTCCTAGCCTGATGCATACAACTTGTTTATGTTCGAATTCCCATTTTGTTACCTTGGCCAGGTGGTCAAAGGAAGGAATATTCCTTGTGTTGTGGTCTTACACTCCAGCTTTCCCTTTCACCAAAAGTAGTTCTTCTGTTGTGGCTTGCTGGTTAGAGCTCCCTAAATCTGGTGCCTCAAAGAAGATGCGGCTAAATTCGGTTTGCTGAAATCATCCGTCAAGGATGAACAGTTCTTATTTAGGGGCTACAGCCAATAACATGAGACCAAGGAGCTGAGGAAATTGGATGGGCAGGATAAATTTTGTCATTGGGAGGAGGAGAACACAAACAAGTTATATGCTTCAGGCAAGGGGAAAGTGGAGGAGGGGGCAGTTATGGGCCGAGGAATCTCATGTTTAGGAAGCAGATCCCAAAATGCAAACTCATCTGATTTTCAGCAATGGATTATTGATAACATGTTTTGCTTCTCCATGTTTCAATCGGGATCTTTGTTATTGTTGTCTTCTGATAAAAAGAGCAAGTTTTGCTCATGAGATAATCTTCCTCTGTTTTTTTCCTCACTTTTTCTCTCCTTACTTTTTTCCCCCTTTCCTTCTGTTCTGGTGTATAGCGTTCAACCTCGATTTTGACTATCAATCTTATAAATGGATAAAAGGTAAAGGTTCCCTTCGCACATATGTGCTAGTCGTTCCCGACTCTAGGGGGCGGTGCTCATAGGCTCCAATTACAATCGGGACAACATACGATTTCTTTTTCCACAGTTGCTCAACTTCAATTTGCAAGTCCCGGTACTTTGTGATTTTTTTTTCTTGCTGCTTACCTTTAATTCGCGCATCTCCAGGTATTGCAATGTCAATGAACCAAACTTTTTCTTTTCAACGATTGTTATGTCAGGTGTGTTGTGGGCCAAGTGCCCGTCAGTCTGAATTCTGAAGTCCCACAAGATCTTGACTTTCTCATTCCCTAAAACCTTCTCAACCTGATGGTCCCAGTGGTTTTTGCTCTACTCAAATCCAAACTTTTGGCACAATTTCCAGTGAATGATCTTAGCAATGCGGTCGTGGCGTTGTAGGTAGTCAGTTTGTGAAATTTTGCTGCACCCATTGATCAAGTGGTCGACTGTCTCGCCTTTCTCATTACAGAGGCGACATTTGCTGTTGGTGGTAACATGTTGAATTTTTGCCTTCATGCAGTTTGTGGCTAAGGCTTCTTCTTGAGCTGCCAAAATAAAGCCTTCTGTTTCTTTTTTCAGTACTCCTGATCTTAACCAGTTCCAAGTTAGCTTTTGGTCAGCTTTGCCTTCAATATTTTTTAAGTATTGGCTATGCATAGCTTTGTTTTTCCAATTCTCAGCTCGCTTCTCAATTACTTCTTTCTTATATCAGCTTTTGACTTGTTGTCTTTCTGGATGTAATCATTCAAGCTGTGTTTTCTTCTTCCACATGCTTTGAATTACTATTGATCTCGATAAAAAACAGATTGACACATTGACAGGAATACACTACCGTTTATAAACCATTTTCTTATTGGTAAACCCGCCATCCTGGCCCCAACATTTGAGAAGCCAAGCTCTGCCTGTCACAAGCCAGGACAAAGGGTGAGTGATGGAGGAGTAACGCCTCCTTAAAAAACCTTGGTCCGGCTGGCCCGGCTGGGAGGACCTCGTAAGGGCCCCTTTCCAGGGTTACAGGAGAAGACGGTCCACGGTTTAGAAGGCAGAAGAGGGCTCTACGCTCCAATGGCAAATACAGCGGCAAAGCCATCTTCTAAAGAGAAGGGAAACTCTGATTACAAACCTCCACTGCCTTGTGGCTCTATCCACTACTGGATAGAGGCTTCAGGAGGCTTCAGGAGTCAACCTCGAGCAAAATCTGGAGTCCCGGAAACAGTTCGTGACTGTGTACAACCACTTTCTGGAAACTCCTGTGACACAGCTGGAACCAATCGTATCGGCTCTGCCGTTTTTATTGGACTATTTCAGCAACGTGGAGAGAGGGGATCTGCTGCTTGGGTAACAACCCATATTAATCCGTGACCCGACAAAAGGGCGAACGACAAACCGCGCCGACTAAACCGCGTTGCTAAAACCGCGACGTCATCAACGCGGCGACAACAACGCGGCGACAACAGCGCAGAGACAGAAGGGTGATTTCAGTCGACAGAGGGGCAATTTAAGCTAAGGTAAGGGTTAGGGTTAGGGTTAGGGTTAGGGTTAGGGTTAGGGTTAGGATTAGGTTTAGGTTACGTTTAGGGTTAGGTTTAGGGTTAGGTTTAGGGTTGGTTAGGGTTAGGTTTAGGTTTAGGGTTAGGTTTAGGGTTAGGTTTAGGGTTAGGTTTAGCGTTACGTTTAGGGTTAGGTTTAGGGTTACGTTTAGGGTTAGGTTTAGGGTTAGGTTTAGGGTTAGGTTTAGGGTTAGGTTTAGGGTTAGGTTTAGCATTACATTTAGGGTTAGGTTTAGAGTTAGGTTTAGTTTTACAGCGTGCTTCTGTCGCCGCACTGTTGTCGGTGGGAATCAGCGCTCATTCGTCGGAGCGCTTTAGAACACGCGGTTTTGTCACCACAGTTTAGTCGGGCGCGGTTTTGTCGTTCGCCCTTTTGTCGGTGAACCATATTAATCTACCCAGGCCTCGTGCTCTGGGGAGGTCATTCCAGCTTTGACTTCTTTCCAGAGCACGATACCATGGTCTTTTGAGACTGAAGGATGCCAACGAAGGATCTCATTGGTAAAGATGAAAAAAAGGGAGGAAAATTGTATCCCACTCACCCATCATATGGGTGTCTTGTTGCATTATACGGTTTGAGCATTAAGACATCAGACAGCTGCTCCTTAAGGCAGATCTCTTTTGTGTGTTCAAAGAACTGCAATCAACAAGGGTGCAGCAAAGTCACCAGACTGAGACTAAAATTGGAGACTCATTTTAGGTTTTGAATTAGGTTTTTTTGGGGAGACTGGACCGAAAGCAAATTAGATCTGCTAAGCCTAACAGATTCTTAATACTGCTATTGTAACAGTTTTTGAGATGTGGGGTAAAATGCTGTTGAAAATCATTCTTTTTCTCTTAAATGTTGGTACCATGATTTTGGAGGAGCCTGAGCAGTGGTTAGAAATAAGTTCTGGAGATTCTGATGTGGACCAAGCGATATTTGCTGGCCTTCTTTTTCAGTTCAAATCTCCAAATTTTGTAAATGGTTTTGGTTTCCATAAAAAAATTGAGGAACGTTGAGTAACTCCAATTCTTACTTCCAGGTGTAGAGAATTTCTCTTATATGGGTCTTATCTAGCATCAACCACATCATAAATTATTTACCAACAGTATATTTACAACCCCATGGCACAAGAGAATTCTCCTAGATTCCATGCAAACATTTTATCTATAAATCCTATCTAATTCAGCATTGCAACATAAGAAATCCTTTTTGGGTGATGGCTAAGATCTTTAGCAGGTAAACTATCTGAAGGAAGGAGCTTGCAAATTGTCTTGGAAAAAATATAGAAATGTATTTTGGAAAATATTCTGGGCTACCAGTAACATGAGACCCATACCCATTGACATACCGAATATAAAATAACAGAGTTGGAAGGGACCTTGGAGGTCTTCTAATCCAATCCCCTGCTCAAGCAGGAGACAATTCTGGACAAAAGACTGCATAATCCAAGATATGGTAAAATGGAGAGGGAACACGAAATATACTTACAGTGGGAAACTATTGAGATTTAAAGACAGAAACTCAAATTGGGGGCGCTTAAGGATGTATAATTATATAAATATAATGATGAGAATAGCTGGGAACTGTAACCAGGTCTTCATCTCGGCCAAACTTAGGCTGGGTTAAAAGCACAATGACTATATATGTATACTTTTTTTGTTTTATTTTTTTTAAAAAGGAGGAAGATATATGTTAAAATTAAATATGTATATTGAAAAGGAATTATAAATACCATCAACATAAAATGGAGCTTGCTCAGAAGCTGAAATACACCAAGCAAATGAGATGGAGAGCCTGAAGCAGAGAGAGAGGTAAGGGAAGAAGAGGGATGGGAGAGAGGGCAGGGGGGAGAGGAGGAGAGAAAGGAGGAGTGGAAGGGGAAGTAGAGAAGAGAAGGAGGTAGGGAGGGAAGGAGAGGGGAGAAGAAAGGAATGGATAAGGTACAAATATGGTGTATGGAGAGCAGAAGAGCCAATAATTGTTTTGGGGAGTTGATGCTAAGGTGAACTGATGTCAACATTTAATAATACAATACGATGTTGGCTATGTAATAGTATATATGTGTTTATATGTTATGAAAATGAAAAAAATAAAAAAACTTTAAATGTTAAAATATTGGAAGACACAGAAGTGCAAGACCACAACTTTATCAACCTATGGATTTTTCTTGTTTCTATTCTCAGCCAGAAGGACTAAATAGTCATCAGACTCATCTTCATATCTTCAAAGCAATCTACTATCCAGATAATGTTTTATGAACAATGGGAAAAAGTAAGGTAGAATCCCTCTAACTTTTTGTTTGCCTGTCCCATGAAATCTACCACTTTGGCCTCGTATCAAATAAATGAAGAGGAAACTTACATCAGAACCGTAACGTTCAACCATCAGGAGGAATATTTCAACCTTAGAACTTTCTGTCATTGATCGGAAAGGGGTTTTGCCAGAACAAAGGAAGTTCAAAGCCGGCTGAGAATGAATGATGGCTGAGTTATATAATTCATCAAAAGGTTCTGTTCCAATTCTTGAAACTGTGCTGGTATAAAAGTTCATTTCTTTAATAAAAAAAAAAATCACGTCTCATGAGAATTGGCTTATTATCCAATACCAAGATAATTGGACTATCAACAATTGTTTTATGAGTAATCATGATTAACAAGATGCTTTCACTGATCATGTTTTCTTCATTTCATTTCATTTCCCCAATTTACAGTTCCCTATCACCACCACTAATAGATACTTACAATTTAGGGGGGAAAGAATAATTTTTGCACCTGATGATATGGACTGTTATGGGCCAGACAATCAAGAAATTGCAATAATTTTCATGTTGATAAAACACAAGCCCAATATAACCATTTTTTTTCAAAAAGGCTTTTGAAAAGTCTGGTTTTTAAAATGGTTAAATTGCAAATGAGTAAAAATCAAAATCTAGGATTTCTGTTAAAGTACACAGTACCAATCTTATAAATAAGAAATCAAGAGATGTCTGCAGAAAATAAAAAAAATGGTATCTAAACTGATGTTCAGTTTGATGAACATGTTCAAACTGATGATGAGTATGAAAGATACAGATTCTATTTTTGAAATTAGGAACAGCAATATCAAACTGATGCTTTCTGTTGTGTGTGTTTTAATTCTCATAATAAGAAGGGATGAAACATGTCTGGAACACTTAAGTTAGATAAAATTTTGGGTTGTTTCATCTTTCCAACTACGTTTAAATATATTCAACCGGATAGTGAGAACAATGAACCAGTAGAACAGCTGGCCTTCATCACTGGAGGCTTTTAAGAAGAGACTGGGCAACCACTTATCTGATGGTAGAGGATCCATTCAGCAAGGGGTGGTCTGTTAGAGCTCAAATTCTTTCTCTTCTTCTCTACTCTAGTCTACCCCAACCTATCCATGTTTCCAACAATAAGTTTGATTAATTCCATTCTTGTACTAGTACATTTTTAAAAGTTCACACAAAACTGTGTGCTTCTTTCATTTTCTTTCAGTGGAACAACTTGTCTCCAGAAGTTGTGGTTATTCTAACACTGGAAGTTTTTAAGAAGAGAATGGACAACCATTTGCCTGAAATGGTTTCTTGCCTGAGCAGGAGGGTGAACTAGAAGACCTTCAAGGCCCCTTCCAAGTCTGTTATTCTATTTTGCATCTGACCTGATATCCATAGATTTTGTGAGCTGTTTCTTCTAACGCAATGTATTTGGGTACATTATATTTGTATGCTGTTGTGGAAATTGGTATAGTGCTTTGGCAAGTTCAGAAAAGTGCAAATTATAGCAATAGCAGTAGACTTATATACCGCTTCATAGGCCTTTCAGGCCTCTCTAAGCGGTTTACAGAGAGTCAGCATATTGCCCCCAACAATCTGGGTCCTCATTTTACCCACCTCGGAAGGATGGAAGGCTGAGTCAACCCTGAGAGGTGAGATTTGAACCGCTGACCTGCTGATCTAGCAGTAGCCTGCAGTGCTGCATTTAACCACTGCGCCACCTTGGCTCATTATGGGGGGTGGGAACTGATTTTAAATTCAGCATTAGTTTGCAAGGGCAAATTTAGATATATTCACATTCAAATATAAGCAAAATAAAGTTCTCCCTAATCCTTAATGTTGCATCTCCCAAATTACTTCAATGATCTCCATGCAAAGGAATACTTTCAGAAAACTATTCTTTTCATTCATTCTTTCCTTCTTCCTTCCTCCCTTCTATCCTTTCTTCTTTTCTTCTTTCTTCCTTCCTTCTTCCTTCCTTCCTTCCTTCCTTCCCTCCCTTTCTCTTTCTCTTCCTTCCTTCCTTTCTTTTTTTTCTTTTTTCTTTCTTCCTTCTATTCTTTCTTCCTTCCTTCCTTCCTTTCTTCTTTCCTTTCTCTTCTCTTCCTCCTTTCTTTTTCTTTCTTTTTTCTTTCTTCTTCCTTCCTTCCCTCCCTCCCTTCCTTCCTTCCTTCCTTCCTTCCTTCCTTCCTTTCTTTCTTTTCTTCTTCTTTTTTCTTTCTTTCTTGTTCCTCTTTTTCCAGCTTCAAATATCATAATATCCTTGCCTCATTTCAGCAGTCCTAAAAACGGATTATTCTTCCTTCTGAATGAGAATCAGTTCATTAGAAATATTTTTGGATGTCCACGTTTCAACAGGATGCTATTGAAGCGAATGGATTCTGGGACCTTTAGTAAGGGAAGGACCTGTTTTCTACTTTGCTGAACCTATAAGAAACAATCCAGTTAAAACCAGAGTTGAAAAAGCTGAAAAAGTAAAATAAAATAAGGAGAAATCACAAAAAGACATTCAGATGCCGAAGACGGACGTATTATCTGAGACCAATAAGATTTGTCCGGCTTCAGTTGACTTGAAAAATCTATTGATGAAGCACAAAGGCAGAAAATAAACATTAGCAAGTAGGAAAAGAGTTGACTGTACTAAGTAAAACATTTAGAAGAAAGATGACTCAGTTATGGCTTTGCAGGAAGATGAAGATAAAGATAAAGAGGGAGAGAGATATGAAATAAGTACCCCTGGTCTGGACATAACCAATTAGCAATAAGAATGGGCTAATGCTGTAATACAGCCTGAAAATTCCAGTTTACAGGACTCCATGACCAAATGTGGGTGAAGTAGGGATTAGCTGCTCCCAAAGGCCATTTTCCAGAAGAAACAGCTTACAGAGCAGAAGTTCAGAATAAACGAAGTTTAGGGGACTGGAGGCCAAACATATGAAGAATGGTTGCAGGAACCGGGTATGTCTAGTTTAATGAAAAGAAGGACTAGGGGAGACATGATAGCAGTGTGTCCATATTTGAGGGGCTGCCACAAGAAGAGGGAGTCAAGCTATTCTCCAAGGCACCTGAGGTTAGAACAAGAAGCAGTGAGTGGAAACTGATCAAGGAGAGAAGCAACTTAGAACCGAGGAGAAATTTCCTGACAGTTAGAACAATTAATCAGTGGAACAGAAGTTGCCTCCAGAAGTTGTGAATGCTCCAACACTGGAAGTCTTTAAGAAGATGTTGGACAGCCATTTGTCTGAAACTTTAGAGGCACATGATGGCACATGAACCGTTGCCCCAGTTCAGCTCTGCCACACATGCGCTCATGCCTCCGCCAGTCAACTGGACTTTGGGTCTCTGCCATGCATGTTTGGTGGGCGGGGCGCATGTGGAGAGCTGTTTGTACATGCACAGGGCAAGGTGCTGCAGGGGGCCATGTGTGCATGCATGGGGGGGTTGGGCACATGTGCTGCTTAGCCCGCTTCGGCTGAATTGGTAGTGGAATTCACTGCCTGGGTCTCAGAACCGACAGTAACCCTGGCCTGCCATGCCCTTGAACTGGTTCCCTTGCTATCACTTGGCTGCTGCCATTTTGGATTTTAGTGACTGCGCATGCGCCGTTCAGTGTAAATTGTTCTGCGCATGAAGAAGTGTGTGCCCACGCATGCTGTGCGCAGATTTGCGAACCGATAGTGACACCGTCAGCAACCCATCCCTGCTACACATACTCGTATTGTGACCACTATAATATATTATTTATCAGCACAAATAAAACACAAATATAACAAGGGCAACAGTAAAAATATTGGGTTTCTGTCGTGATGGTCTCTTGTGACGAGCCGATTGACAGATGATGGAAGCAGCTAGCGTCCTCCCATAATTGGGGCTTACCAGGGTTGTGACTAAAATATACCTTCTTCCCTGGCTTCAGCTGATAAGGAGGAGACCTGTGGCATAATGGCTAAGACGTTTGCCTAAGATGCAATACAGCACAGGTTCGAATCCCAGTAAAGGTATGGCTAGCTGATGAGAGCTAAATAGCTTGAAATAGATCTATACTAGTCTCCCTTTATTTATTTATCAGCACAAATAAAACACACACATGTATGTTGTTGTTTGTTTGTTTGTGTGTATGTTTGTGTATGTATATGTAATGTATATGTGTGTATGTATATGTATATGTGTTTATGTGTATGTGTATGTATATATATGTATGTGTGTATGTGTATGTGTATGTATACACACACACACACACACATATATATAGCTGGGAGAATGCTACGGATGAATAGGTCTCGTCTGAAAATCAAGAAAAGTTACAGGCATCAGTTGGTCATGCAGATTAGGGGTGACTGGCTTAATGAAATCCTATGAATGGAGCCGTTCTTTGCAAAACACAGAAGGGTCTCTGTGCAGCTGAGCGGATCCAACCCTGGCTGGCAAGTCACAAGTAGGGCATGTGATTGGGAAACTCTGAACAATAATGGGCTCCCCTATTTGGGAGCGTTTTGTATCGAAATCCAGATTTTAATGGCTCTCGTAGAACATAGCAATAGCAATAGCAATAGCAGTAGACTTATATACCGCTTCATAGGCCTTTCAGGCCTCTCTAAGCGGTTTACAGAGAGTCAGCATATTGCCCCCAACAATCTGGGTCCTCATTTTACCCACCTCGGAAGGATGGAAGGCTGAGTCAACCCTGAGCCGGTGAGATTTGAACCGCTGACCTGCTGATCTAGCAGTAGCCTGCAGTGCTGCATTTAACCACTGCGCCACCTTGGCTCATGCGAACATCCCCAGAGAAAACTCCTCCTTGCTCCCCATAGGAGCAATATTGCCCTCCCGGCTGTTGCTTCTTTTGGGAGTCCTGAAATGATTTAAGGGAGAAGCTTCTTTTAAACCCAAGTGTTCGCAGAATGCTTAGGGAGCCAGAATAATTTTAAGCGAGGCTCTGTATTCCCTCTTCCCTCACACAATGGCCCTTGTTCAGAAATACGGTTTTGCAGATTTACTGAATGCCTCTTGTCAGTTCGTCTTTTAAAGTCATAGGATGGGATGGGGAGGATAATGTAGTTTACTTGACTTTATTGCCTTTGCACCACATACAACGAATGAATCGTCATCTTCGGTGTACGTTACACATATAAAAACACACCACATTCTCTACAACTGGATTGAAAACCCCTGATATTGCATTAATATTGGGGCCATGCAGGGGCTGCCCTGAGTGCCAAGCTTGGTTGACTCTTCCTGGGTGATGATGTAATGGAAGGCCTTTGGGATTCCTATTATGGCTCTGCCTGAAGGAGGTAGATCTTTGTTATGTAGAGTAGACTGCCTCAGGCCATAATAGCCCATTGACAAAGGCGTGAGGTGTGTGCGTGAGTTTCTTCCTCCCTTTTAGGGGAAATATTCTGCCCTTTGAATATTTCCTAAACTAGTTCATTTTTCTAGCAGTGGAGTGGGTGCTAACTTCCTACATTAGCAAAACTGGAGAGACATTTAAAAAAAAACACACATCTTAAAGTGGTGGTAGGAAGGTTGAGCATCTTGAAAACATGGAGAGGTTAATTGAAGGCATGGGGCAAACAAGCTTTAACCTCCCTCACTTGCCGTTGTTATGCTGACGGCATTCAGCAGACAGATTTAATGAGGCCTGGTTACCTGGCTTCCCAATTAACCTCTTGTCCCCAGACACAGCAAGTTTCAAGCAAGGTCTCCCACCATGGAGACCTCCAATTTTGTCAGGCTTCAGGTGAACGGAGATGCTGCTTTGGCAGACAGGTTCATAGCCTCCTCGTGGGCCAAATAATTCATATTTAATATGATGGACACAGAAACTTCAGGATACTGTAAAGTTTTTTTTTTTTACAGTACATCCATATTGAGCCCAAATATAATTATATTAAGGTCATGTAATCACCAAGTGACACAGTCTAATTTCTTTTCCTTTTTAAAACCATCCTGACATTGCAGTAAAGGTAGCCAGGGATGCATTTCTTGAAAAGTAAGGCTGCATCCCAACCTTCCGATTTTACCACGACTGATAGTCCTCAACTTACAATAGTTCAAAGTTACAATGGAAGGGGGAAAGTGACTTGTGACCATTTTTCACACTTACGACCATCACAGCATCCCCATGGCCACATGACCACGGATGTCCCACCTTGACAACTTTAAGACTTGGGGACTTCATCTCCCAGAATTATATTATTTATTCTATTCTATTTTATTTTGCTTTGTTTTATTATTTTATTTTATTTATTATTTTATTATTATTTATTATTTTATTATTTTATTATTTATTATTTATTATTTTATTTTATTTTATTATTTTATTATTTTATTATTTTATTATTTATTATTTTATTATTTTATTATTTATTTTTATTATTTTATTATTTTATTATTTTATTATTTTATTATTTATATTTTATTTTTTATTATTTTATTTTATTATTTATTATTTTATTATTTATTTATTTTATTATTTTATTATTTATTATTTTATTATTTTATTAATTTTATTTTAATTTTTTTATTTTATTTTATTTTTATTATCTTATTTATTTTTATTTTTTTTATTTGTCCATAAGTACAAGTATGAAAAACATGAAAAAAATGGCACAGATAAATGGATCTAATAAGTAAAACAAAGCAATAAAACATAAAAAAGTACATATAAATGGGGACAGTAGGACAAGGACGGTAGGCACGCTGATGCACTTATGCACGCCCCCTTAGGGACCTCTTATGAAATGTGTAAGGTCCACGGTAGACAGCATACGGTAAAAGGTATGGGGGTTAGAGGAACTACAACTGGATCGTTACTACATTTACTACTCTATTGCTGAAATCGTTTTTCCTGCATCAAGATTTGAACGGATTACATTTAGTTTGTATCTATGGATAGCCCTTGTGTTATTGTGGTTGCAGTGAAAATAGTCATTAACTGGTAGGACGTTATGGCAGATTATCTTGTGCAACTAAGCTCAGGTTGGAACATAAACTGTGTAGTTCAAGGTTATCTAGGCCTAAAATTTCAAGCCTGTTGCTTATAATAGGCATTAAAGTGGTACTACCATATGAAGTGTTAGTACCACTTTATAACGTCTGGTAAGACAACACTTGGAATATTGCGTCCAAGTTTGGCTGCCATGATATAAAAAAGACGTTGATACTCTAGAAGAGCATACCAAGATGATTAGGGGCAGAAGTGGTATTCAGCCAGTTCTGACAGGTTGGAGAACCGGTAACAGAAATTTTGAGTAGTTCGGAGAACCAGCAAATACCACATCAGGCTGGCCCCACCCCTATCTATTCTCTGCCTCCCAAGTCCCAGCTGATCGGCTGGGTCTTCTTTTGTTGCCCTGGACAGGAGAACGAAGCTGGAAAGCAGGTTAGTGGGGTGGCGAGGGAATGGGGATTTTGCAGTAACCTTCCCCTGCCATGCCCACCAAGCCACGCCTGCAGAACCAGTAGTAAAACTTTTGAATCCCACCACTGATTAGGGGACTGGAGACTAAAACATATGAAGAACAGTTGCAGGAACTGGGCATGGCTAGTTTAGTGAAGACAAAGACCAGGGGAGACATAATAGCAGTCTTCCAATATTTGAGGGGCTGCTACAGAGAGAGGGGGGGGGGTCAAGCTATTTCCAAGGCGCCCGAAGGCCAGTCAAGGAAGAATGGATGGAAACTGACCAAGAGAGATTCAATGTGGAAATAAGGAGAAATTTTCCGACAGTGAGAACAGTCAACCAATGGAACAGAAGTTGCTTTCGGAAGTTGTGGGAGGTTCATCACTGGGGGCTTTCAAGAAGAGACTGGACTGCCATTTGTCAGAAATGGCATGGGTCTCCCTTGGGGGGGTGGGGGTTGGACTAGAAGATCTCCAAAGTCCCTTCCACTTTGTTATTCTGTGATTTTGTTAAGTCTCCAGCCAGTGGTGGGTTTCAAAATTTTTTCGAACCTACTCTGTGGGTGTGGCCTCCTTCGTGGGAGTGGCTTGCTGGCCATGTGACCTGGTGGGAGTGGCTTGCCAGCCATGTGTTTCTTCTCTCTCTCTCTCTCCTTCCTTCCTTTTGTCTCTCTGTCCTTTTTTTCCTTTTTTCTTTCATCTCTTTCTTACTTTTTCTTTTTACTTACTTTTTTTCTTCTTTCTTTCTTTCTTTCTTTTTCTTTCTTTCTTCTTCTTCTTCCTTCCTTCCTTTCCTTTCTCTTTCTCTTTCTTTCTTTCTCTCTCTGTGTGAGTCTGTGTGTGTGTGTGTGTGTGTGTGTGTCTGTCAGTGGTGCGTTTTTTCCAAAATTTTGGAACCTCTTCTGTAGGTGTGGCCTGCTTCTGGTGGAACCTCTTCTAACTGGTTCGGTAGATTTGGCGAACCGATTCTACCAAACTGGTGCGAACTGGTAGGAACCCACCTCTGTCTCCAGCCAACCTTAACCCATCCTGGACATCCAATAGTTTTTATGAAGTAGTAGGGAATCACTTTTTCAAGCCCACAATGCAGATACATCGTCCAAGCTGCAAATTCCTCACGTTTCCAAAGTTTGGAGCCCAAAGCCTCCGGAGTGCTGGTTTGCTGCCTTCTTTCTTCCCTCTTCTGCCAATGTTTGTTGCATACTCAGAGTAAAACTAAGAGGCGTTTGGGGCATGCTGGAGGCATGTAGCTTTAATCACTGGTGGAAAGTCTGTTGAAATACATTTCCTGCTGTGCTGGGTGTTAATAAAACATCTGTCCTGGGGTATGTGTGATTTCTTTCTCTCTTTGGTCATTCATCTCTGTTTTACTCTCATCTCCTTAAGAAAAAAAAATAGGTTTCCCAATTTGGAAGTAAGCATAGCCATAAACATAAGCATTTCCAACAAAGCTTTTTAAGAACCCTAGAAATGAGAAGAGAGGGTCCCATCTGGGCACCATCCCCTCTCCCTATTCTCACGATCTCTCTACATTTCAAACCAGCTTCTAATCAACTGGGGACTAATTTGGGGGTTTAAATTAGGCTACTTCGTTACTGGAGGGGCAAAGGAGATGAATAGCCTCACCTTTCTGTTGGTCTGCAACCTGCATTTACCTGTTTGCATGCATGTACGATATTGGAAAGAATAGTGGAATGGAAGCAAACCAAGAGAACAATTTTAAGTCTCCTAGGAATTGTGTTAAAGTGATTTTGTGCTTGGCACTAATCCTTTTCGGTCCCCAGTTGGGGTCTCTGGGGGGGGAATGGGGTTAAAATCTCGAGCTGGTGGCCACAATTATGGAATCAAAAACTCGTCCCTTTTTTTGCATACATTCTAACTTGTGTACCAGGTGTAAAGAGTGCAGCACTTCGATTGCATAGTTTGTGACTATTACGTACTCACTTTTGTTGCCGCACTTTAGACATTAATGGCTATGGTTGGTTATTTGAGGGACAGCATATTTACACTGTATACAAGCGTATACTTACCACTTTAAATTGTAGCAAGTCATTTTTCAGAACTGTTACATGAAAAGATATACTTAAATATTTTACAAAATGTGAGGGTGTCTCACTTCTGATATACTGGATCGGTCACAATAATCTTGTTTAGAAGTAGGGCCAGAGATGATCCATGGTGTTTGAATTCAAAGGAGAAATAATATTTAGAAAAGTGCCTGATGTAAATAATGTTTTGACATTGGATTATTTACTAATCTAGGACTTCCTGATTCTGTGATCGGGAGATAGTACATTCTTCTTCTTCTTTCTTCTTTCTTCTTCTTTTCTCTTCTCTTCTTCTTCTTCTTCTTCTTCTTCTCTTCTTCTTCTCTTCTTCTCTCTCTCCTCCTCCTCCTCCTCCTCCTCCTCCTCCTCTCTTCTCCTCCTCCTCCTCTCTTCTCCTCCTCTTCCTCCTCCCCCTCCTCCTCTTTCTCTTTCTCCTTCTTCCTTTCTTTCCTCCTCCTCCTTCCTTCCTCCTTTCCTTCCTTTCTATCTTCTTCCTTCGATTCCTTCTTCCTCATCACTTACATATCTTGCATGTGCATAAAATGACTAACTAGCTTTCATAACTTGAGGAAAGGTTTGTTTGTATTGACATCAAAAGGACTTGCTTTGAGTAGATGTGAATGACATTGCTCTTTATTTTGAAATAAATATACCCAGCAGGCTTGATGCTACAATATATTCATTGCAGCTGACATTGGCTCAGAGAAGTAGTCAAAAGTCAATAGGTTGAAACCCGTGACCAGATTGTCAACAATCACAAACTAAACTGAATAGACTTGATCCATAGCTGGGCGATACAGTATTGTTCTTAATGTAATTCCCCATGACACAAAAGGAGTGCAGACTTTTAGGTCTTCAGAATTCAAAGGAAACATTCAGTTACGGATTCTGGATTTTGTTGGGTTGCTTTCATTTGAGCAGGAACAAAATCCAGTTCCAGGTTGACCTTGCATGCACCTGACCTAATCCAACAGCTATCTGAGGACCCATGGCCACTATCTTTGCAGTGGAAATGCATGCCCGGAAGCACCAAAATACAGTAGAGCCTTCCATTAGATATTTCAAATACTAGGTTGGTGTTTCCAACAATGCAAACTTCAACATTTCTACTCAGAAGGATTTCATCTTGACTTCAATGTAGCTTGACTCCCACCCAAGAACTCACCATTTGGTCCATGTTTTGGGTCTCCCAGTATTTGTGATTACAAGGCCTAATGTTCCCTGCATTTTGATATCAATCTAGAGCAGGGGTTGGCAACCTTAAATAAGAACCACAAAGGTCCTAACCAGAAGCCCCCCGTTCAATTCTGGAGCTGACCAGAAGTCCAGTTCCCCCACCATAGAGTCTCCTCCTAGCACGGTATCCTTTTTCTTCTGCCAACTGAAAGTCTGGTTCCCTCTCCACAGGAAAACCCACCCCTTGCCATAGAGTCTCCTCCTAGTGTGCTGTGCTCCCCCTCAACCGGAAGCTCCTCTCAAATTGTGGCACCAAGCATCAATAGGGCCACAGCAGAGGATGAAAGAGCCACATATAGCTCCAGAGCCACAGGTTGCTGACCCCTGATCTAGAGGAACAATTTAATGTCTCATGGTGAAGTATAAACTTAGGACTAAAATCTGAAGGCTCTTTCATCCATGATCCACAAAAGCTCAAAGTGGGCTTTTGGAATACTCATTCTCTCTCAACCCACCCTATATCATAGCATTATGGTTTATGGATAATCAGAAGACGGAATTCTATGCATCCCATTACCAGCTGTAGAAGGTATAGCAAGTTTAACTCTAACATATCAAAAGTTTTCATCGAAAAAGCCATCGGATCGTAGCGGTTGTGAAAGGATGATATAGAATGCCGTACTACATTTAAAACAGATCCTGATTAATGTTTCATCATTTGGGCTGCATTCCTTTGAGTCTTCTTACTCTTATTCAAAGTTTTTTGTAGGCTGTGTTAGGTAAGCCCCTGTTGGGAGAGCGAGTGTGTTCAGAGAAGTGTTGTGAGAGTTGTATTGGAGAACACACAAACCAGCATACAGAGACACTGCAGTTAAATAGGCTTTTACTTTTGTGGAAATAGAGTATCAGAGTCCATCAAACAATCCAAGTCATACATGGATAAGACAGTCAGTCATCAATGTCTTTCAATTAAGGGATAATCCAAATAACATAGTCCAGTATCATATAATCAGTCCGGTACTCAAAGTTGCTAGCAGTTTGCAAAACTTACAATAGCTCAGGCACTTTCTAACAGCCAGCTTCCAAAACACTCAGATCAGATCAGCCCAGCATCTAACAAACAGAGAACTAACAGTCATTCTGGCTCCCTCTTATGGCCGATTGAGGAAAACAGCAACCAATCACATTTACAGTATGATTTAAAGAACAGGTACAGCATTGCTATATGATTTATATTGCAACCCAACCGTTAGATTATATTCCTAACAGGCTGGCCACTGTTCTCCTCTTTGTATAAGAGGTACAAGATACTAGATACTAGAATTAAGTTCTATTGTAGCCTATCACATTCAGAATGTCATCATGATAAAGACGATGCAGGAAAAGGACAGGCTGACCTGGATGGCAGAGTTAAATGTGTTATCAGTTTGGAATCATGCATTCCACAAGAGAGCTAAGTCCGGTGCCCTGTGAATTCTGCTGGCCCTTATCTAACTTTACGGTAATTTAACTTTGACTGGATTCTTTTATTAGAGGTAGGAACTCAACCAATGCTCCCTGTTATTTGCACCAACAGATGTTACAAACACCTGTATTCTAGAACACTATTGCAGGTTCTCTTTTACTGTTCCAGGTCAAAAGCTGATGCCATTGAATGCTAATCATGGAGAAGGTCCTAGATTTGGACTTTTCTTACACACGTTCAATGCATATCAAGCAAAAGGAAATGTAGCATCTTATTCACTGCGATGGTCCTTGTACAGCCCACACTTCCATATCTGGCAATATTCTACTACTGCATATTGATTACTATTCAAAACATATACAATTGACTACATATATAATGCAGACATGAACATTGCCCATTCTGACCTGGATCATGTATTTGATCGTGCAAGATGCTGCATTTGTTGATCTGGCAAGTGGATCCTGTGCCTGTGGGGTGGGGGCTGGAGGTGGAGAAGGAAGAGGAGGAGGAAGAAGAAAAACAAAGAAAAGAAGAGGAAGAGGAAAGGAAGAGAAGAAGAGGAGGAGGAAAAGAAAAACAAAAAGAAGAGGAAGAGGAAGAGGAAAAAGAAGAAAAAGAGGAGAAAAAAAAGAAAAGAAAAGGAAGAGGAAGAGGAAGAAGAGGAAAAAGAGAGGAGGAAAATGAAAAAAGAAAAAGGAAAGGAAGAGGAAAGGAAGAAGAAAGAGGAGGAGAGAAAAACAAAAAAAAGAAGAGGGAGAGGGAGAGGACAAAAAGAGGAAGCAAAAAGGAAGAGAGGAGAGGAGGAGAAGGAGAGAAAACAAAGAATGAAGAGGAAGAGGAAAAGGAAGAGCGGGAGGAGGAGAAGGTTAGAGAAAAACAAAGAAAAAAGAGAGGAGAAAAGGGAAGAAGAGTGAGGAGGAGGAGAAAGAAAAACAAAAGAAGAGGAAGAGGAGGAAGAGAAAAAGAAAAAGAGGAGGAGAAAAAACAAAGAAAGGAAGAGGAGGAAGTGGAAAAAAGAAGAGGAGGAGAAAAAGAAAAAAGAAAAAGGAAAGTAGAGAAAGGGAAGAAGAAAGGAGGAGTAGAGAAAAAAATAAAAGAAGAGGAGAGGAAGGGAAAAAGGGGGAAGAAGGAAGAAGGAAGGAAGGAGAGGAAGGAGAAAAAAACAAAGAATAAAAGAGGAAGAGGAAAAGGAAGAAGAGGAGGAGGAGGGGAGGAGAAAGAAAGAAGGAGAAGGAGAAGGAGGAGGAGGAGGAGCGAGGAGGCGAAGAAGAAGAACAACAACAACACAAAACCACACAAACAAAACAACAACAACAACAACATTTTGCTATATCTTCAAGACCGCCGAGAGGAGCAATGGTATAATGTGACTCGTTAATGCATTTCCTGACAAGCAAAATACGCACCTTTGCGAGCCGCGCTCCCGTCTGCAACGCCAGAGAAGCTGCAAAGAGCCGAGGGAGGAGGACCATGCTTGGTCCTTGTGACCCAGTAGATGGTGCGATAGGAAAGTCATCATGGAATTCCTTCTATTTTTGCTGGCCATGATTTCCCGCTGCAAAGAAATCCTCTCTGCTTGGCTCCCTTTCCTAGCAGTAAAAATCTCCCCCACCCCTGGCTCCTGGGTTCACTAGGGGACACCCAGAGTATGGCAATCCAGAAATTCCCGAAAGAGCAACGTTCTGCAGCCATCAGAAGCCACAAAGAGAATGGCTGCTGGGGGAATCATCTCAATTGCTAATGGAAAATGAAGAGAATGGATTTCATCTGACACTGGTGGTTCAATAATAGGCAGGCACCCCTGGTTGAGGTTGGATGGGGAAGGGGGTTGGTTCCCAGAGACTCTGGCAGGAAGGACGAACTTCTGGGAACAGCCGACTAGGATGGCGACCTGAGAAGGAACAGCAGAAGTTGTGTGGAGCAATCCCCATCCCCAGGGGTTTAAGAGGGCACGATTCCCATGCCAAAATTATTTTTCAGGTGCTGGTTTTTAACTGCAAGCTCCTGTTTGTAATAGCAGTAGATAGCAATAGCAGTAGACTATAACCGCTTCATAGGCCTTTCAGGCCCTCTCTAAGCGTTTACAGAGAGTCAGCATATTGCCCCCAACAATCTGGGTCCTCATTTTACCCACCTCGGAATGGACTGGCTGACGTCAACCCTGACCGGTAAGAATCTATCTTTCCCAAAGTAGCTTTACTTTTCATATTTATGTGCAGGAACTGGCCGTTCTTGGTTGCACCTTCCCAAATCAATTGAACGCTCTCCTCTTCTCTCTCTCTCTCTCTCTCCCTCATTCCTCTCTCCTCTCTCTCTTCCTCTGTCCCTCTCCCACTCTCCACTCCCTCTCCTTTCTATCCTCTCCCTGTCCTCTCCTCTCCCCTCACCCTCCCTACTCTCCACTCTCCTCTCCATCCCTCCTCTCTCTCTCTCCTCTCTCTCTCTCTCACTCACTCACTCACTCACTCACTTTCTCATCTCTCTCTTCTCTCTCCTCTCTCCCCCCTCTCCCTCTCCTCCCTCCCTCCCCCTCCTCTCCCTCTCTCCCACTCCTCCTCTCGCGCCCTCTTGCCCCTCCCCCTCTCCCTCTCTTCCATCTCTCTTCTGTCCCTCCTCTCCTCTCCCCCTCTCTTTATCCCTCCTCTCTCCTCTTTCCTTCCTCTCCCCCCTCTCATCCCTCCCTCCTCTCTCGCTCCTTCCTCTCCCTCTCTCTCTCTCCCTCTCTCCCCTCCTCCCGCTCTCCTCCCCGCTCTCCCTCTCCCTCCTCTCTCCCCTCCTCTCCTCTCTCTCTTTCTTGTCTCCCACTCCCCCATCTCTCACACACACAGAGGCAGCTGGCCTGTTTCCTGACGAAATCCATTTGATAGATCTTCTAAACCCATTCCAACATAAATCCGTGGGGATTTATTATGTTCCCCTAGATGAGGTTTTTGATTTTGTCAGTATTCAAAAGGAGTTTTCTCCCACACTGTTATTCTTCACCAATGGTATCCAGTCAGCTTATCGGGAGAGGGGCAGCATATAAATTTAATAAATTAATACTATAGTAAATAAAATAGCAGATGAAGATCATATACGTAACTGCAACAATCACCATTGTTGTTCTTAAAGCAATTTTCCCCCAATTATCTAATTATTTCAGTCCCAGTCTTCCAATAACTCAACATCTTATCCCCATGTCTTCTACAGCCCATCAAACACGTTTTAAAAGGGTAATTCTGAGCAAATAAAATAAATAAATGTAATGCTCACATCCAATTTGTTGTCAATTTCTGCCCTGTTTGTCTTTATTAAGTCTTCTTGAGTTGAGCCCAACCTTTGAAGATAAAGGTAAGGTTCTCCTTGCACATAGGTGCTCGTCATTCCCGATTCTAGGAGGCGGTGCTCATCTCCGTTTCAAACCCGAAGAGCCAGCGCTGTCCTAAGAGGTCTCCATGGTCATGTGGCCGGCATGACTAAATGTCGAAGGCACACAGAACACTGTTCCCTTCCCCCCAAGGTGGTTCCTTATTTTCTACTTGCATTTTTAAGTGCTTCGAAACGGCTAGGTTG
>NW_022473626.1:0-15000 GCF_009769535.1 Thamnophis elegans
GGGTGGGGATGTCATGTGACTGAGTGGCCGTGGCCAACTTGATGGCCCTCACGGCAGTGGTGGGATACGAACCGGTACGCCCTGGTACAGGCGGACCGGTGCCTGCTGGGAGCACCAGGTACCCTTCCGGTATGGTGCTCTAGAGGGCCCACCCACCTGCCCGCTCTCCTTACCACTATTTGAGCCTATCGGGGCTTTCACGCATATGCACAGAGCATATGGTGCCTGCGCGATGCTCCGCCAAGCAGCTGGAGGGTCGCATGCAGTAAATGCATGCATGTGCTGCGTGCATGCTGCGCACGTTCGTGCGGTGGATGCCGCGCCCCGTTGCAGCGTGCCAGTTGCAAGGGGAGCCGGAACCCACCAGTGCCTCCTGGCATGGTTGGGCAGCGCAGGCAGGCCAAAACCGTGGCACGACAAAACCGCGCTCGACTAAAGCGTGCCCGATTAAACCGCGTCGCTGATGTCATCAGCAGGGCGACAACAGCGAGCACGGAGAAAGAAGGGCGCTTTAAATAGCGCTTTGAAAGCAAGCCGATTCAAGTTAAGGTAAGGGTTAGGTTTAGGGTTAGGTTTAGGGTTAGGTTAAGGGTTAGGTTAAGGGTTAGGTTAAGGGTTAGGATTAGGTTTAGGGTTAGGTTAAGGGTTAGGTTTAGGGTTAGGTTTAGGGTTAGGTTAAGGGTTAGGTTTAGGGTTAGGTTTAGGATTAGGTTTAGGGGGTTAGGTTTAGGTTTAGGGGTTAATTTTAGGTTTAGCGTTTACAGCGAGCTTTTTTCTCCGCGCTGTTGTCGCGCTGTGATGACGTCAGCTATGCGGTTTCGTCGAGCGCGCTTTAGTCGAACGCGGTTTTGTGGTGGAACCAGCCAAAACGGCGGTGGCAATGGCCAGAGCGTTAAACTTGCTCTTGTGCAGCAACAACGGTGATTCTCTGACACTTCATCTCTTGCTGAGTGTCACTGCCTGAAAAAGTCAGGGCTTTTCAAAAGGATTTTTGCAGCAGGAAACGGCAGGCAGTGACTTCCGGCCTTTCTTGGTGCAGCTGGGCACGACTCTGCCCTGGGGCACTGGCTTGCCGTGGCCCCCTCTTTCCTGGGCCAAACCGCTGGCGCCTCTTTGCTGGCACGAATGGCCTGCCACCACCCTGCCGCCTTGGTTCAGGCTGACAAAGAGGTGGCGGCAGCGGCGGGAGTTTGGGCCAAGAAAGAGGCAGTGGTGGCGGCGGTGGTGGTGACTCAGGCTAGCAAAGAGGCGATGGCGGTTCGGGGCGGCAAAGAGGTGGGCGCAGCGGCAGTAGGCCGTTTAGGCTAGCAGAAGCAAAGGAAAGCTCACCAGGCAGGCAGAGCTGAGCCACATGGGAGGCAGCGGAGAATGGTGAAGGGAGGCTTGGAAGGGAGCTGGGCCATGTGGAAGGCCGGGACGAAGGCAGGCAAGTGGGCTCCGGGGGCCGCATGGTCGAGGCAAGTGAGTTAGCGAGCAAGTGAGCCAAAAAGCAGCGGCAGCTATGGCGCAGCCGAAGCAGGCGAGGCAAGATAAGGAGTGGCTGGGACTCCTTGGAGGGGAGGGGTGTGGCCAGCCAGTGGTGGGATTAACCAGTTCTCCAAACTGCGGAAAAAGTTAACAACCGGTTCACCTGAACCGCTGCGAACTGGCTGAATCTCACCTCTGCCTTGGATGTTTTCTAGTCTAACTCCCTGCTCAAGGAAGATTTTATACTGTCTCGGTCAAACGATTGTCCAATCTATGTTTGAAAACCTCCAGCGATGGAGCATGCGCAACTTCCGGAAGCCAGCTGTTCCACTGGTTAATTGTTCTGTCAGAAAATTTCTCCTTAATTCCAGATAGGAGCTCTCTTTATCAACCTTCCACCCGTTACTTCTTGTCCCATCCTCTGGAGCTTTGGACAATAGGTCAACACTTGGAATACAGCATCCAGTTTGGTCACCACGATGTAGAAAAGATGTGGAGACTCTAGAAAGATTGCAGAGAAGGGCAACAAAGAGGATTAGGGGACTGGAGGCTAAAACATATGAAGAACGGTTGCAGGAACTGGGCATGTTTAATGTTTAATGAAAAGAAGGACCAGGGGAGACATGATAGGAGTCTTCCAATATCTCATAGGCTGCCACAAAGAAGAGGGAGTCAAACTATTCTCCAAAGTACCTGAGTGTAGGACAAGAAGCAATGGGTGGAAACTAATCAAGGAGAGAAGCAACCTAGAACTGGGGAGAAATTTCCTGACAGTGAGAACAATTAATCAGTGGAACAGAAGTTGCCTCCAGAAGTTGTGAATGCCCTAACACTGGAAGTCTTTAAGAAGATGTTGGATAGCCATTTGTCTGGAACGGTATAGGGTTTCCTTCCTAGGCAGGGGGTTGGACTAGAAGACCTCCAAGGTCCCTTCCAACTGTGTTTATTCTGTCATTCTTGCCTGTGATAACCCCTCGAGTTGCGACCGCGATTAAGCCCAACATTTACGTTCCTGAGGGAAACATTCATTAAGTGAGTTTTGCCCCATTTTACGACCTTTGCTCATCAGAAGGTCAAAAAAGGGGATGCTGCACCCGTCACATAAACGAGTCAGTTGCCAAGCGTCTGAATTTGGACCACAGGAGGACCATGGGGATGGCTGCAATGGTCGTAAGTGTGAAAAATGGCCATAAGTTGCTTTTTTGAGTGTCGTCGTAACTCTCCCGGACGGTCATTAAATGAACTGTTGTAAGACGAGGACTACCTTGTCTGGAAGACAGATCATATCCCTCCCAATCTTCGAGAAGCTAGAGGGGGGGAGGGAGGGAGGGAGAGGGAGAGGGAGAGAGAGAGGGAGGGAGAGAGAGGGGGAGGGAGAGGGAGAGAGAGCGGGGATGGAGGGAGAGGAAGGGAGGGAAGGAGGGAGAGGAAGAGAGGGAGGGAGAGAGAGGGAGAGAGGAGGGAGAGGGGGGAAGGGGGAAGATGGAAGGTAGAGGGGGCAGAGGGAGGGGGAGGGGGAGGGAGGAGAGTGAGAGGGAAGGAGAGTGAGAGTGAGAGACAGGGGGAGAGAGAGAGATGGAGGGAGAGGGAGAGAGAAAGGGAGAGGGGGAGGGAGAGAGGGAGAGGGAAGGAGAGAGGGTGAGGGGAAGAGGGAGAGGAGAGAAGGGGAGAGAGGGAGGAAGGGAGGGAGAAATGGAGGGAGAGGGAGGGGCAGAGGGAGGGGGAGAGGACGTGAGGGGGAGGGGAGTGAGAGTGAGGGAGTGAGAGTAAGAGTGAGAGAGAGGGGGAGAGAGAGGGAGAGGTGGGAGAGAGGGAGAGGGGGAGGGAAGGAGAGAGGGGGGAGGGATTGGGAGAGGGAGGGAGAGGGAGAGAGGGAGAGGGAGAGGGGAGGAGGAGAGGGAGAGGGGGAGAGTCTGGTTCTCCCTCACCATAGAGTCTCCTCCTAGCACGGCATTCTTTTTCCTCTCCCTGTCCTAACTGAAAGCCTTCTCAATTGTGGAGCTGACCGGCAACAGCACCATATGCAGCTCCGGAGCCATGGGTTGCCTACCCGCTGGGCTAGACATACTTCGTTCCCACATCCGTGGGATCCTTTATCATCCTTATCGGTGGAGAAGGTGCTTTTCTCTCTGGCATCGGGTGCCTCTAATCCTGTAGCCTTAGCAACATTGAGTGTGCATATTAAACGTCCATGTCAGAAAGGTCACGCTGAAGCCCTGAACGACCACAGGGTGCGAGGCCTGAGTGTGACCCTGAATGACTTTTCTTCGTGGTCACCTCTGGAACTTCTTTTGACTTCACCGTCAACATTTCTGGCTGCTGGCAACCTCCCCATTGACCCACACGCCCAACTGGGCAAGGCCCTTTCGCTATGGGGTGAGGTGTGTCAGATTGTCGGTTTGCACACCAGGATTCTCACACCAAAAGGGATGCCTTTTTTTCTTTTTTCCTTTCCTTCCCCTCCCTTCTCTTTATTTCTTCCCTCTTCCCTTTTGTTTCTTCCCTTCTTTCCTCTTCCTCTTTCCCTTCCTTTTCTTTCCTTTCCACTCCTCTCATCTCCTTCCCATTCCTTCCCTTCTCTTCCCTTCCCTTCCCCTCCCTTCTCTTCTTTCCTCTTCTATTTTACTTCTTCCCTTCTTTCTCTTTCTTTCTCTTCCTTTCCTCTCCTCTCCTTTCCCTTCCCCTCCCCATCTTTCCATTCCTTCCTTTTCTATCCTTCCCCTCCCTTCTCTTTATTTCATCCCTTTTCCCTTTTGCTTCTTCCCTTCTCTTCCTCTTTCCCTTCCCTTCCTTTCCACTCCTCTGCTCTTTCCTCTCCCCTCCTTTCTCTTCCCTTCCCCTTCTTTCCTTTCCACTCCTCTCCTCTGCTCTTTCCTCTCCCCTCCTTTCTCTTCCCTTCCCCTTCTTTCCATTCTTTCCTTTCCACTCCTCTCCTCTTTCCTCTCCTCTTCCCTTCCTTCCCTTTCTTTTCTTTTCCACCTCTAGAGCAAAATCTCCTTGGAGGATTTCTGTCCTGGACAGGGGTTGGACTAGAAGACTTCCAAGATCTTTCCACCTGAGTATTGTCAGGCCTCCAATCATTTTCTTGTGGCTCTTTGGCCTGCCACACTTTCTATTATTCTACTATGCATTTTCTATTGTGGGAAAATGGGAGAGAGGATATTACGGAGTTGGATGGTATGTAGCCATAACAACATTCTTTCTAGAAAACCAAGGTCATCCTTTGTCTCTGCACCTCTGCACCTGACTGGAACTGGATGGGTGGAAGCTGCCAGCATGGCAGTGGGAGATTGGACCATGTGATGGACTTGTGGGTGTGGGGGCAAGATCTTGAACTTTCAACTGGGTGGTGAAAACCGGGAAGCTTTCAGATTCAGGTTTTCGCAGATGTGCCTTCACGGCTCTCTTAATAAATTGGAACTTTGAGGAATCCTTTGCCTCGGACTCTGATTTAATTTCGGATGCTATTTGGAACCCTAAGTATTCTATGACCTGATAAATCTATGATTCTGTGTTTTGTACTTCTGCGATTCTATCATTTTGTGATTTTTACGGTTCGGTGATTCTGTAATTTTATGCTCCTCTGATTCTGGAATTTTTATGCCTCTGTGATTCTATCAATTTATGGATTCACGATTCTATTTTTATTTATTTTCTGCCTGGCTTTGTAATTCCTATAAATAACTCAAGGCAGCAAACACGCTCCTTCCTCTTCCGATTTTCCCTAGAAAAACAACACTGTGAGGTGGGTGTTCACCCCAAATTGTATAGCTAAAAGTGTGTAAAACCCTGACACAAATTAACCTCCAGGTGGCCTCAAGGACTCTCAAAGGATGCAAATGACCAGCTGCCTGCAAGGAGCATAAATCCTTCCGTTCCCCACTATCCAGTCAGAGCTAAAGAAGCTTCTTGGACGAGAAGCGAAATGTCTTCAAAGAAAAACAAGTTGAAAAAGCACCTTTGGGACAACCATGACCTGATTGATGGGAAATCTCCATGGCTAGTCAGTCAGTCAGTCTGTCTGTCAGCCAGCCAGCCAGTCAGTCAATCAATCAAAGACTGATCCGGAATCAAAAACCTGCAGGACATCCCAGGTCTGGAGAAGTCAATACACCGTCCAGTGGTGGGTTTCAAAAAATTTTGGAACCTACCCTGTGGGTGTGGCCTCCTTTGTGGGAGTGGCTTGCCGGCCATGTGACCTGGTGGGAGTGGCTTGCCGGCCATGTGTTTTCTCTCTCTCTCTCTCTCTCTGTCTCTCTCTCTCTCTGTCTCTCTCTCTGTCTCTGTCTCTTTTTCACTCTCTCTTTCCTTCCTTTTGTCTCTCTGTCCCTTTTTTCTTTTTTTCTTTCATCTCTCTCTCACTCTTTTTCTTTCTTTTTTCTTTTTTCATTTATTTATTTCTTCCTTTCTTTCTCTTTCTCTCTGTGTGTCAGTCTGTGTATGTGTGTGTGTGTGTTTCACCGTCCCAGGCAGAGGTGGTATTACCCCAAATTGTATAACTAAAAGTGTGTAAAACCCTGAGGACACAGATAAACCTCCAGGTGGCCTCAATGACTCCCTCAAAGGATGCAAATGACCAGCTGTCTGCAAGGAGCATAAATCCTTCCATTCCCCACCATCCAGTCAGAGCTGAAGAAGCTTCTTGGAAGAGAAGTGAAACATCTTTAAAGAAGACACAAATAAACCTCCAAGTGGTCTCAAGGACCCTCTAAAAAGGATGGAAATGACCAGCTGCCTGCAAGGAGCATAAATCCTTCCGTCCCCCACCATCCAGTCAGAGCTGAAGAAGCTTCTTGGATGAGAAGTGAAACTTCTTTAAAGAAGACACAAATAAACCTCCAAGTGGTCTCAAGGACCCTCTAAAAAGGATGCAAATGACCAGCTGTCTGCAAGGAGCATAAATCCTTCCGTTCTCCACTATCCAGTCAGAGCTGAAGAAGCTTCTTAGACGAGAAGCGAAAGATCTTCAAAAGAAAAAAAAACCTGGATGACAGAGAATCTCCACAGATTTTCAGTTTCCAGAGGTGTGCAGAAGTGTGTGTGTGTGTGTGTTGGGGGAATCTCCCTATCAATCATCTCTTATGACGATCATAATTTCACACAGTAATCTGCAGCATAAGATTGGCCGTAATAATATTAATGTTATTATTATTATTACCAATTCTATCTGGTTTGTGCTGCGTGGATTGCCATCGCTACGGCCTTGTACACGGAGTTGCCACGGAAGCAACCACGGGCTTTGCAGGCAGCAGACGGCACCCCAAAAGGATACCGTACTACAGAACCATCCGTGGGAAAATTGGGGGGGGGGGAAAGAGAGCTAACTTTGGAAGTGGGGGGGGGGGAAATTGGCTGCTTCCAACCTTACCCCCCCCCCAAAAATGCCTGCAGAGGCTGTAAAAGGTTGGGAAAAAATTAGAAGGTACTCCTCACCTTACGACCGTCATAGTGCCAGAAATGTCTGCCGTTGAGTGAGATATTTGTTAAGCGAGTGTTGCTCCATTTTACGACCCCTTCTTGCCACAGTTGTTAAGTGAATAACCACAGTTGGTAAGTTAGTAACACCGTTGCTAAATAAATCTGGCTTCCCCGTTGACTTGGCTTGTGAGAAGGTCGCCAAAGGGGATCGCATGACTCCGGGGCACATCAACGGTCATAAGTATGAAGCAGTTGCCAAGCATCTGAACATTGACCTTGTGACCGCAGGGGGGCTACAAAGGTCGTAAGTGTGAGAAATAGTCATAAGTCACTTTTTTCAGTGGTAACTTTGAGCGGTCACGAAATGAACTGTTGTAAGTCGAGGACTATTCTGTCTGCTGTTAAATTGTACAGATAGTCACGAAATAAAGGTAGTCCTCGATTTATGACTTCAAGTTATGACCAGTCCCAAAGTACAGATAGTCTCTACTTATGACCAGTCATGAACTACAGGAAATCCTTGACTTACGATGGCCAGAATCCTTAACTTATGACCATTCATGAACTTATGACTGGGCATGAAATACATTCTGTATTCCCTTTCTCTCTTTCTTTCTCTCTATTTTTCTCTCTCTTTCTCTCATTTTTTCTTTCTCTTTCTCTCTCTCTTTCTCTTTCTTTCTTTCTTTCTTTCACTTTTTTTCTCATTCTCCCCCCCCCATTTTGGCAAATCCCCAAATCTTACTTTCTCTCTTTCTCTCTCTCTCTTTCTCTCTCTCCCTTTCTTTCTTTCTTTCTTTCTTTCCTTCTTTCTTTCTTTCTTTCTCTTTCTTCTCTTTTTCTCTCTCTCTTTCTCTCATTTGCTCTATTCTCTTTCTTTCTCTCTATTGTTCTCATTCTTTCTCTTTCTCTCATTCTCTCTTTTTCTCTCTCTCTCTCTTTCTTCCCTCTCCCCCCCTACATTTTGCCAAAATCCCAAAATCTTACTTACTATCTATCTATCTATCTATCTATCTATCTATCTATCTATCTCTCTCTCTCTCTCTCTCTCTCTCTATCTATCTATCTATCTATCTATCCCACTGTCACACACACACCACCTTCCCCTCCCCCCACATACTTTGGCAAAATCCCAAAATATCTATCTATCTATCTATCTATCTATCTATCTATCTATCTATCTATCTATCTATCTATCTATCTATCTAGCTAGCTAGCTAGCTAGATAGATAGATAGATAGATAGATATCTCTCTTTCTCTTTCGCTCATTTGCTCTATTCTCTCTTTCTTTCTCTCTATTGTTCTCATTCTTTTTCTTTCTCATTCTCTCTCTTTCTTCCCTCTCTCCCCCCTACATTTTGGCAAAATCCCAAAATCTTACTATTTATCTTTCTTTCTCTCCCTCTCTCTCGCTCTCACTCACTCTCCCCCCTCCCCCCACATATTTTGGCAAAATCCCAAATAAAGAAACCAATAAATCTCTCTCTCTCTCTCTCTCTCTCTCTCTCTCTCGCTCTCTCTCTCTCTCTCTCTCTCTCTCTCCCTAAATTTTGGCAAAATCCCAAAATCTTTGTCAATTTTTCACCCCCTTTCTGGGTTTCCGATCTACCCTGGAACGCATTCCATCTCCCACATCTATCTTGTAGCAAAATCTGATCTCGCATTATGCTCGGGCTGTATCTGGAGCAGCTTTATTATTAATAGGCATGTAGTATTTTACAGTAATTTGGCCGTTTGTCATGCAATCACCCCTTTTGATCAGATGCCACGGAAATAGGACTATCAATTATTAACTTTTCCCATTTCGGTCCTGCCTGACCTCATACATGTTACCCGACCTCCTTTTTCTTTTAAGAAAAGAAAGAAAAAATCACAGGAAATCGAAGCGGCCAACGAAGAATCCAATTCCTTCTTCCTTTCTGGTCTGTGATAAATATTCATTATTCATTAGGATTCTGGGCTAATCAGAGGTGAATAGGGACTGGAAGAATGACCAGCACTGGAATAAAAAATCAGGGCTTGAAATTGCAAAAAGGGGAAAGAGAAAACAGCTTCCTGACCTAAGAAAAGAGAAGGAGAGCTTCCCTTAAGGTGAGCAGGGCTTATTTGCAGCTTCGTTTCAATGAAGCTGTATTGGAAGAAATGTCCATCTGGGTTCAGTTCCAAGTGGGGGAAAAGACACTGGATTCATGGAAGTTTGCTTGGGAAGAAGGTTGATTAATGATGGACAGGACCACATGGTTTGAGGTCCTGGGAGGAAAAGGGAAGACATGCTGAGAGTGCCTGGATTTTATGCCCTCTCTTGGGCTTTGAATTTGAGTGTCAGGCCTGCAATTATATCCCTTTTAGAATTTGGGCCTGCCACACTTTCTCTTATTTCATTATGCTGTTTCATTAGTATAGTTGAGGGGAGGGGGGAATAGACAAGAGTAGGATTGTGGAATGTATCGTTTTCATTCTTTTCTAGAAGACCAAGGTCATATTTTGTCTCCATCGCTTTTACACCTGACCGGAAGCAGCTGGGTGTGGATGCCAGCATGGAAGAAGAAGATTGGACCATGTGATGGATTTGTGGGTGTGGGGACAAGATCATGAACTTTTAACTGGGTGGGATTCTGAGGTCATTTCCAGAATTGGGATTAACACAAATGTGCTAAGATGTCTGCTTTATTAAATTGGAACTTTAAGGATCGTTTTGCCTTGGACTCTGATTTAATTCTACATGATACTGGGAACGCTGACATTGAGCTTGTACTCTGGTTGTCAGACTCCCATGGGGGTCATGCAGGGGCAGCTCTGTAGGCTGTCCTGAGTCCCAGGCTTGGTTGACTCTTGCTGGGCGATGATGTAATGAAGGGGCTTTGGGCAATTCCTCCTATGGCTCTGCCTGAAGGAGGTAGATCTTCGTTATGTAGAATAGACTGGCTCAGGCCTTAATGGCCCATTGACAAAGGTGTGTGTGAGAGTTTCTGCCTCCCTTTTAGGGGAAATATTCTGTCCTTTTAAGATCTCCTAAAATATCTCATTTTTTCTAGGAGAGGGGCGGGCTCTACAGATCCATGGCCAAAAAGGTATAAAGAACAATCACAAATACGGGTAAATCCTTGATTTCTGACCACAACTGTAAGCAAAATTTCCACTGGAAGTAAGACGGTTGTTAAGTGAGTCGCACCCAATTTTACCAACTTTTTTGCAATGATCGTTCAGTGAATTTTTAAGTCCTTCATTCATTCCCTCCCCTCCCTTTCTCCTTCCTCTCTCCTCCTCCTTTCTTTCCTTCTTCTCCTTTTTCCTTCCTGACTTCCTCCGTCACTTTCCTTCCTTCATCCCCTTCCTTCCCTTCTTCTTTCTTCCCTTCCTCGTTCCTTCCTCTCCAGCTCTTTTTCCTTCCTTTCTTCCTTCCCTTCCTCCTCCACTTTCATTTCTTCATCCCCTTCTTCCCTCCTTCCCCCCCTCTCCATCCCGCCCTTCCTGACTTTCTCCTTCCTTCCTCTCCAGATCTTTTTTCTTCCTCTCTTCCTCCCTACTCCTTCCTTCCCTTCTTCCTTCTTTCTTCCCTCTCTCCATCTCCCTCCCTCCTCCCCTTCCTCTTTCCTTCCTCTCCAGCTCTTTTTCCTTCCTCCTCTCCCCTCCCTTCCTTTCTCACTCCTTCCTTCTTTTTCCTTCCTTCCTCTCTACCTTTTTCCTTCCTTCTTTCCCCCCCTTCTCCCTCCGACTTCTCTTCTCCCTTCCTCCCCTACCATTCCTCCTTTCTTCCCTCCTTTCATCTCTCTGCCTCCTTTCCTCCCTCACTTCCTCCCTCTCCCCTTCCTCCCTCCCTTTCTCCCTCTCTCCTCCTTCCTTTCCTGCTCTTTTCCTTCCTCCATCCCTTTCTTTCCTCCTCCCTTCCCCCTTTCTCCCTCCTTCCCTCTCTTTTTCCTTCCTTCCCTCTTTCCCTCCCTTCCTTCCTCTCATTTTCATTTCTTCTTCCTCTCTCTCCCTCCATTAAAATGAGGAAACTCCTCCCTTGTCCTCTTCCTCCCTCCCTCCCAACTTCCTTCCTTTCTCCCTCCATCCCTCCCAACGTCCTTCCGCTCTCCCTCCCAACCTCCTTCCTTTCTTCCTTCCTCCCTCCCTCCCAACTTCCTTCCTTTCTTCCTTCCTCCCTCCCTCCCTCCATCCCAACTTCCTTCCTCCCTCCCTCCCTCCCTACCAACTTCCTTCCTCCCTCCATCCCTCCCAACTTTTCCTTCCTCCATCCCTACCAACTTACTTACTTACTTCCTCCCTCCCTCCATGCATCCATCCCTTCCTTCTCCTTTTCTGCTTGTCTATTCACAACCCACCCACCGAAGGAAGGAAGGAGGAGGGAGGGTGGGTGGGTGGGAGAAAAGAGAGGGAGGGAGAAGGGAAGAAAGAAGGAAGGAAAGATGGATTTCCAATGCTTTCTGCCAGATTCCCACAAGGGAACTCAGTGGGGAAGCCTGCAAGAAGTCGAAAGTCACTCCCTCTCCTGCTGCTTTTTGGCCCACCTGAGGTCATTCTGTTTTTCAGTCTAGGTGAAGAAATATCTCTGAAACAATGACGCAGGAGATCACGGGTTGCCTCCTTTCACTATGGTACTCAAGCTGAGATTTTTCATTCAGGCCCTTCCCTTGATTGACAGATTCAATTAAACCACTTTTATCTCTGCATACAACAGCTCTACGGCCTTCGCGGAAATCTATTTTCCGAGGTCCTGCAATACGCTGAGCTGCATAAACTAACAACACAGGATTTCAAAACCGACACAATTAATCAAAATTTGCAGATCTTGGAAGTTTGCCGCCCAATTTGTCATTTCATTTCATTTATTTACTTCTTTTTTTTCTTTTAAAGAAACAAACATCTTAAAGATAAGAGTGGACCAAAATGCAAATATTTGAACAAAGTACATTGAATGAAACTGTTTGTAAAATCAGCATGGCCCATTAGAAATGGAAGAGTGAACATGCACCTTACAGATTTTAGTTTAAATATTTAAAGGAAAATAGATCTCACGTTTTGAGAACAGCTAAAACAAGGAAGCAAAAATGAATAGTATTTCCAAAAAGGACTCCATATTGCCTCTCTTGGTTAATGCAGGTAGTCCTTGACTTATGGCCATAATTGGAACCTGAATTTCCGTTACTAAGCAAGGCAGTTCTTAAGCAAGTTGCGCCCGGTTTGTACAACTACAGGTACTCGACTTACAACCACAGGTGAGCCTAAAATGTTTGTTGTTAAGTGAGGCATTTCTTTGCCCGATATTACAACCTTTCTTGCTACCGTTGCTAAGAGAATCACAGCAGTTGATAAGTTAGTTACCAGGTCGTTAAGTGAATCTGGCTTCCCCCATTGACTTTGCTGGTCAGGAGGTCGCAAAAGGGGATCCCGCGACCCTGGGACACAGCCACGGTCTTAAGTATGAACTTAAGTATGAAACAGGCATAAGTCACTTTGTTCAGTGCCGTTGTAACTGAACGGTTGCTAAATGAGCCTCCGTAAGTTAAAGACGGCCTGTATTGTTCAGCAAATCGCTGTAGCTGTTAAGCAAATCATGCGGTCGTTAAGTGAATCAGGCTACATGTTGTTTACCCCGCAGGGCTGATGGCCACAATATCTGCCCTTTGGCTGACATGACTAGAAGCAGTCCTCAACTTACAGCCATTTGTTTTAGCGAGCGTATGCATTTGCAGCGGTACTGAAAAAAGTGACTTCTGACTGATCCTCACACTTACGACCCTTGCACAATCCCCGTGGTCACATGATCATATTTGGGAGGTTGGCAACCGATATGCATTTACAAGCTTTCCAAACCATTTGCAACCTCCCCAGCTGGTTTCTGATGAGGAAATGACTGGGATGCCTCACGCTAAAAATATTGTAAAATCAATTTGTAAGATCAAGTGTGCCTCACTTAACAACCACTTTGCATTGCAATCTCAAGTCACGTGATCAAAATTCAGGGACTTGGCCACGGGCATGGACTTAGGACGATTGCAGTGTCCCGAGGTCACGACGTGATCTCCATTCATGACCAACCCAGGTGGCTTCTGACAAATATAGTCAAATGGGGGAATCCAGCTTTGCCTAACAACTGTGCGTGATTCGTTTAACAACAGAGATGATTCGCTTAGCAACCCTGGCAAAAAAAAAGGTCGTCAAATCGGCTGTGGCTCACTTAACAACCGCCTCGCTTAGCAATGCAAATTCTAGACCAGTGTTTCTCAACCTTGGCAACTTGAAGATGTCTGGATTTCAACTCCCAGAATTCCCCAGCCAGCGAATGCTGGCTGGGGAATTCTGGGAGTTGAAGTCCAGACATCTTCAAGTTGCCAAGGTTGAGAAACACTGGTCTAGACCCTGATTGTGTCGTAACGCGAGGATTACCTGTATAGCTCCTTTCCGGGAGCGGGTGCCTGTCAGTTGTCATCCGGTTTTCTGCCATTTGGGTATTCTTCTTTGATTGCTGCATCATTTTTAGAGTTCTCCAATTTCCTGGCAGCGAGGATAGTTAACCAGTGGAACAGCTTGCCACCAGAAGTTGTGGGTGCTCCATCACTGGAGGCTTTTAAGAAGAGACTGGATAGTCACTTCTCTGAAATGGTATAGGGCAGAGGTAGTATTCAGCCAGTTCTGACAGGTTCTGGAGAAGCGGTAGCGGAAATTTTGAGTAGTTTGGAGAACCGGCAAACAGGCTGGCCCCGCCCCGCTGCCTCCCAGCCTCTCAGCTGATCTTCTTTTGTTGCCCTGCACAGGAGACGGAGCTGGAAAGCAGATTAGTGGGGTGCATAGGTGGGTTCCTACCGGATCGGCCCTGTTAGGCTGAACCGGTAGTGGTATGCTGGACTGGGTCATAGAATCAGCAGCAACCCAGGCTGGCCATGCCCCCGAACCGGTTCCCGGTTGCCACTGCCACCACTGCTGCCGCCGGCATCTTTTTTTAAAAATTCTGCCATGTGCAGAACAATTTCCATTGAACTGTGCATGCGTGTGCATGAGTCATGCACACCAGCGAACCGGCAGTGACGCTGGCTGAATCCCATCCCTAGTGGGGTGGGGAGGGAATGGGGATTTTGCAGTATCCTCCTGTCACGCTCACAAAGCTATGCCTAAAAAAGCCACGCCCACAGAACCGGTAGTAAAAAAAATTAAATCGTACCACTGGTGTAGGGTCCCCTGCTTGAGCAGGGGGTTGGACTAGAAGACCTCCACGGTCCCTTCCAACTCTGTCCTTTTGTTGAAGTTGTGTGGGATTGGAAGCCATCTATAAATTATGACCTCTATTAAATTAAGCAAGGTTGCCACGGAGGGATAGAATGGAGCCATCAATCTTAGAACTGTGCAGAGATCACTCTGGCGCTACAGTCCGATTCCAATTTTTATATTTAATGCAATCCTGCACACAAATGCAGCCACTTCCTTCCAATGCCTGGGACCCATCTTCCCCGACCTTCTTTCTTTCGCTTCCTGCTGGCAGTCCCACATCATTTTGGAGGGCATCCAATGGGGACAGGCCGGTCGTAAAATATCCAATGGGGCTTTCTCCCTAAGACCTTTGCGGGTCTCTGTGGTTTCTTCCCTGCTTTCTCATGCAGATGCTCCTCGACTTACGACCACAATGGGGAGCAGGATTTTCTCTCATTAGGTGGTCGTTGAGTGAGTCTCACCTGATTTTATATTGGCACAGGTCATAACAGTGAAAAACGGTCGTAGGTCACTGTTTCCAGTTGCCGTTTGTAACTTTGGTCACTAAATGAAGGGTCATAAGTCGAGGACCATTCACACATAAAATAGTTACCCTGTTTCCCGGAAAATAAGACTCAACTGAAAAATAAGTCCTCGTATGATTTTTCAGGATGCTCATAATATAAGCCCTACCCCAGTGGTGAAATTCAAAAAAATTTACTACCAGTTCTGTGGGTGTGGCATGGTGGGCGTGGTGTGGCTTGGTGGGCGTGGCTTGATAGGTGTGGCAAGGAAAGAATACTGCAAAATCTCCATTCCCACCCGATTATGGGTCCAGCCAGAGGTGGCATTTTCCGGTTCTCTGAACTACTCAAAATTTCTGCTACCGGTTCTCCAGAACCTGTCAGAACCTGCTGGATTTCACC
>NW_022473626.1:17500-41762 GCF_009769535.1 Thamnophis elegans
GGGAAGTGAAAGTGTACATTTAATTCTGAATGGACAGGCTAAGATGCACACAGGGGTGGGTGAGGCAAATGGTAAGCAGCATGAATGAATACATGAATCAATCATTGAGGAGGGCGGGAGGGAAGGAAGGAAGAAGGGGGGAGGGAATGAGAGGGAAGGAAGGAGGTGAATGGGGGAGAGAGTGGAAAGAAGGAAAGAAAGAAGGGAATGGTTGATAGGTGTGTGGGAGGGAGGGAGGAAGAAAAGAAGGAGGGAGGGAGACAGAGGAAGGAAAGAAGGAAAGAAGAAGGAAGGGAGGGAGAGGAAGGGAAGAGGAACAGAGGGAAGGGAGGAAGGAAAGAAGGAAAGAAGGAAGGAGGGAGAGAGGAAGGAAGGAGGGAGGGATAGGAATGAAGGATGGAGGGAGAGGAAGGAGGAAGGGGAGGAAGAAAAGAGGGAGGGTGGGAAAGGAAGGAAGGAGGGAGAGAGAGAGGAAGGAAGGAAAGAGGAAAGATGGAGGGAGGGAAGGGAGGAAGAAAAGTAGGAGGGAGAGAGAGGAAAGAAAGAAAGAAGGAAAGAGGGAGAGAGGAAGGAAGAAATCCTGATTTTGCTTGTCATGTCACAAAAAGCAATCACATGACCCCAGAATACTGCAACCATCATAAATATAAGCCAGATGCCAAGCATCTCTATTTTGATCACGTGACCACAAGGATGCTGCAGTGGTCGTAAGAGTGAAAAATGGTAAATGGATGGTTGTAAATGGAGAACTACCTGTATAGAAAAAGTGACTGGGCCATTCAGAGATAACTGAATGAAACATCTGCTTAGAAAAAACGCCCGTTTTAAATACCTGGTTCAAACCTTGGTAAATTTCTTCATAACAAATCTGAACGGGGGGACAAATTTGGCTGCTTACGATGAAAAACTTTGGGGAAATATAATTAAAAGGGAAGCAAAGAAATGAGAGTGAATTCCTGTATAAGAAAGCATTAGGTGGTGATTAAGCTCCCAACAGAACGAACGGAAGGGTGAAAGGAAAAAGGGAAACAGCTCTGATTGAAAAAGAGGAAAGAGAATTTTACATTACGAAGCGCCACAAAATTTTTGCTAATGAGATGGATAAAATACAGTGCTTGCTGGAACGATGAAGCGAAAGTGTCTATGGATAAGACCAAAAAATATGGATAATAAAATTGGTCTGAAAAACGAGGACAAAAGGAAGAAGAACACTGCAGGGTTACGAAAGAATCAAGCTGAGAAAGTCATGATTAAAACTAAATGAAGATGAGACAGAAATATAATTTGCTGGGAATAATAATCATTTTTTATAAAAAAAAAAAGACTATTGTAAAAGCGACTGACAAGTGGCCAGATTGTTCTTGTAACATAGCCAGCATGCAGAGACTATATCATAAAATAAATTAAAAGATTTTAAATATATTATTGTAAAATATAATGAAAACTAAACCCAGAACACCCACTGGCAGTGACTCAAATTTTTATCCCATGTGGTTGGACTACAGCAGCAGGTGCTCCTATGGGGCTGACCTTGAAGATGGTTTGGGAACTACGGCTGGGAAAAATGCAGCTGGCAAACTAGTTGCAGGTGGAACTCGCTGTTGTAAAATAGTATTTAGCATATGGTTTCCACACCAGGTATTGGGATAGTTCCAGGACCAATTCAAAGCGCTGCTGATCATCTACAAAGCTCACATAGGTTGCAGTACTTTTATTATTTAGGAATGTTTTGTCGGAAGAAATATCCATCAAGTTCAGTTCCAAGCTGGGGAATTCTGGGAGTTGAAGTCCACAATTGCTGAACAGGGAATTCTGGGAGTTGAAGCCCACAAATGCTACCTGGGGAATTCTGGGAGTTGAAGTCTACAAATGCTGAATGGGGAATTCTGGGAGTTGAAGTCCACAAATGCTACCTGGGGAATTCTGGGAGTTGAAGTCTACAAATGCTGAATGGGGAATTCTGGGAGTTGAAGTCCACAAATGCTGAATAGGGAATTCTGAGAGTTGAAGTCCACAAATGCTGAATAGGGAATTCTGGGAGTTGAAGTCCACAAATGCTACCTGGAGAATTCTGGGAGTCGAAGTCCACAAAGGCTGAATGGGGAATTCTGGGAATTGAAGTCCATAAATGCTACCTGGGAAATTCTGGGAGTCGAAGTCCACAAATGCTGAATGGGGAATTCTGGGAGTCGAAGTCCACAAATGCTGAATGGGGAATTCTGGGAGTCGAAGTCCACAAATGCTGAATGGGGAATTCTGGGAGTCGAAGTCCACAAATGCTGAATAGGGAATTCTGAGAGTTGAAGTCCACAAATGCTGAATAGGGAATTCTGGGAGTTGAAGTCCACAAATGCTACCTGGAGAATTCTGGGAGTCGAAGTCCACAAAGGCTGAATGGGGAATTCTGGGAATTGAAGTCCATAAATGCTACCTGGGAAATTCTGGGAGTCGAAGTCCACAAATGCTGAATGGGGAATTCTGGGAGTCGAAGTCCACAAATGCTGAATGGGGAATTCTGGGAGTCGAAGTCCACAAATGCTGAATGGGGAATTCTGGGAGTCGAAGTCCACAAATGCTGAATAGGGAATTCTGAGAGTTGAAGTCCACAAATGCTGAATAGGGAATTCTGGGAGTTGAAGTCCACAAATGCTACCTGGAGAATTCTGGGAGTCGAAGTCCACAAAGGCTGAATGGGGAATTCTGGGAATTGAAGTCCATAAATGCTACCTGGGAAATTCTGGGAGTCGAAGTCCACAAATGCTGAATGGGGAATTCTGGGAGTCGAAGTCCACAAATGCTGAATGGGGAATTCTGGGAGTCGAAGTCCACAAATGCTGAATGGGGAATTCTGGGAGTCGAAGTCCACAAATGCTGAATGGGGAATTCTGGGAGTCGAAGTCCACAAATGCTGAATGGGGAATTCTGGGAGTTGAAGTCCACAAATGCTACCTGGGGAATTCTGGGAGTCGAAGTCCACAAATGCTGAATGGGGAATTCTGGGAGTCGAAGTCCACAAACGCTGAATAGGGAATTCTTGAAGTCCACAAATGCTGAATGGGGAATTCTGGTAGTCGAAGTCCACAAATGCTGAATGGGGAATTCTGGGAGCTGAAGTCCACAAATGCTACCTGGGGAATTCTGAGAGTTGAAGTCCACAAACGCTGAATGGGGAATTCTGGGAGTCAAAGTCCACAAATGCTGACTGGGGAATTCTGGGAGTTAATATCTAGCCACCTTAAAATTGCCGAGGTTTCAGAAACACTGACCAGGAAGGCCCGACTGAGTGTTTATAAGTGTCATAAGACTATTCCTCTCTCCAGCCATCTTAGAAGATGCCAACCCACAGCTCTCAAATTCTCAAGTGAGGCCTAAATTGGTGGTGACGGAGGCCTTGTTTTATTATTTCTATTTTTGATGTGGATTTTCAAGAGGTTTTCAAGATTGGAAGGCTGGTGATGTTCCTTTTATTTATGCCTCCTGCTTCATCACGGCCTTTGAGTGGGCAGAAGAAAATCCAGCACAATCAATAAATACACCAATAAATAAACCCCGGGAGCCTCCAGGGAAGTGAATGGAATTAAAAATAAAAAGCAGTGAAACGATCTGGAGGGAAACTGAAGGGGACGGGAGATGCTGGAAATAAACCGTAGAGGGTCTCCAGGAAACCCAGAGACAAGCCAAAGAATAAAATTTAAGCAATGCCGTAAATGTTATTGTCTGAGGGGGGGGAAAAAGCACAGATAAAAAGGAAGTCACGAAGGCTGCAGGAACAATGTGCCATGGGAACCTCAGTTGGTGTAACTGGAAAAATGTTAAAATGCGGATTTACAGGTAGCCCTCGACTTACAAAGGTTCATTTAGTGACCAAAGTTGCCAAGGTTGAGAATCACTGCTCTATGCTGACCCTATGGATGATCAATTATATGTTGGTCACCCTGATTAGATCTAGATTTGATGTCCCTCTAACCACAACACAATTGTGCCCTAAACACCTTGTTTCTCTTTTAGTTTACTCAGCCTCCAGTGCAGTCCCCCTAATCCTTAGTTGTTCTTCTCTGTACTCTTTCCAGAGTCTCCACATCTTTTTTTATATTGTGGTGACCAAAACGTAGTCCAAAAAGGGTCTAAGACCGTGATGGCAAACCTATGGCATGTGTGCCAGAGGTGGCATGCAAAGGCCTCTCTGTGGGTACGAGCCCCATCGCCAGCTGCTCTTCGTAGGTGCTGCGGAACCGGAAAACGGCCTGAAAAACAGCCAAAAAGAAGGCCGTTTTCCAGGCCATTTCTGTGGTGGTTTTCAGCCCATTTCTCGGGCTGTTTTTGAGCCATTATCAGGCTGTTTTTCAGGCTGTTTTCAGGCCATTTTTTGGGCCGTTTTTTCAGGCCATTTTGGGGGCGTTTTTGAGCCATTATCAGGCTGTTTTTCAGGCTGTTTTCAGGCCATTTTTCGGCGGTTTTCAGGTCATTTTTTGGGCCATTTTTGGTCCATTATCAGGCTGTTTCAGACCACTTTGGGGTCGTTTTTGAGGCCATTTTCAGGCCATTTTTCAGGCTGTTTTTGAGGCCATTTTTGGGCTGTTTTTGAGCCATTATCAGGCTGTTTTTCAGGCTGTTTTTTCAGGCCATTTTGAGGCGGTTTTCAGGTCATTTTTCAGGCCATTTTTCAGATCATTTTTCGGGCCATTTTTGGTCCATTATCAGGCTGTTTCAGGCCATTTTGGGGTCGTTTTTGAGGCAATTTTCAGGCCATTTGTCGGGCTGTTTTTTGAGGCCGTTTTCAGGGCATTTGGGGGCTGTTTTTGAGCCATTATCAGTTTAGAGGTTCGGAATGAGGGACGCGACCACAGGGTGAACAGCTAACAGGATTTATTCCAGGCTAAGTATAACAGCGATTCAGTTCATAACCAGCCCGCCAAAACCTTATATACTCGGGCTTCAACCAATCAGAAACAAGCATTCAGCCGGCAACAGCCTCCCTCGCGTCCTAACCAATCCGGACGGAGGAGGCTGTTGCTGGCCAGCACAAAGGTGCTGAAATACAAGAACAGCGAGGCCATTTACATGGCTTATACATATTACTGAGGCTATGAATATTCAATACCCAGGCTGTTTTTCAGGCTGTTTTCGGGCCATTTTTCGGCAGTTTTCAGGTCATTTTTGGGCCATTTTTGGTCCATTATTAGGCTGTTTCAGACCACTTTGGGGTCGTTTTTGAGGCCATTTTCAGGCCATTTTTCAGGCTGTTTTTGAGGCCATTTTTGGGCTGTTTTGAGCCATTATCAGGCTGTTTTTCAGGCTGTTTTTTCAGGCCATTTTGAGGCGGTTTTCAGGTCATTTTTCAGGCCATTTTTCAGATCATTTTTCGGGCCATTTTTGGTCCATTATCAGGCTGTTTCAGGCCATTTTGGGGTCGTTTTTGAGGCAATTTTCAGGCCATTTGTCGGGCTGTTTTTTGAGGCCGTTTTCAGGGCATTTGGGGGCTGTTTTTGAGCCATTATCAGTTTAGAGGTTCGGAATGAGGGACGCGACCACAGGGTGAACAGCTAACAGGATTTATTCCAGGCTAAGTATAACAGCGATTCAGTTCATAACCAGCCCGCCAAAACCTTATATACTCGGGCTTCAACCAATCAGAAACAAGCATTCAGCCGGCAACAGCCTCCCTCGCGTCCTAACCAATCCGGACGGAGGAGGCTGTTGCTGGCCAGCACAAAGGTGCTGAAATACAAGAACAGCGAGGCCATTTACATGGCTTATACATATTACTGAGGCTATGAATATTCAATACCCAGGCTGTTTTTCAGGCTGTTTTCGGGCCATTTTTCGGCAGTTTTCAGGTCATTTTTGGGCCATTTTTGGTCCATTATTAGGCTGTTTCAGACCACTTTGGGGTCGTTTTTGAGGCCATTTTCAGGCCATTTTTCAGGCTGTTTTTGAGGCCATTTTTGGGCTGTTTTTGAGCCATTATCAGGCTGTTTTTCAGGCTGTTTTTTCAGGCCATTTTGAGGCGGTTTTCAGGTCATTTTTCAGGCCATTTTTCAGATCATTTTTCGGGCCATTTTTGGTCCATTATCAGGCTGTTTCAGGCCATTTTGGGGTCGTTTTTGAGGCAATTTTCAGGCCATTTGTCGGGCTGTTTTTTGAGGCCGTTTTCAGGGCATTTGGGGGCTGTTTTTGAGCCATTATCAGGCTGTTTTTCAGGCTGTTTTAGGCCATTTTTCAGGCCATTTGGGGCTGTTTTCAGGTCATTTTTCAGGCCATTTTTCAGGTCATTTTTCAGCCCATTTATCAGGCTGTTTTCAGGCCATTTTTCAGGCTGTTTTTGAGGCCGTTTTTGATCTATTATCAGGCTGTTTTTTCAGGCCATTTTGGAGCGGTTTTCAGATCATTTTTTGGGCCATTTTTGGTCCATTATCAGGCTGTATCAGACCATTTTTGGGTGGCTTTTGAGGCCATTTTCAGGCCATTTTTCAGGCTGTTTTTGATAAGGTGACCAGATTTTCAGATTGGTAAAGAGGGACACCATTGATTGGGGGCGGGGGGGCTTGATTAAAAATTTTATATTTTGTCAAAAGGTCACACAAGGAGATTACATGACCCCAGGACACTGAAAGCATCATAAATATGAATCTGTTGCCAAACATCAAAATTTTGATCATGTGACCATGAGGATGCTGCAATTGGTCCATTATCAGGCTGTTTTTCAGGCTGTTTTAGGCCATTTTTCAGGCCATTTGGGGCGGTTTTCAGGCCATTTTTCAGACCATTTTTCAGGCCATTTTTCAGGTCATTTTTTGGGCCATTTTTGGGGCTTTATCAGGCTGTTTTTCAGGCCCTTTTCAGGCTGTTTTTGAGCCATTATGAGGCTGTTTTTCTAGCCATTTTCAGGTTATCTTTCAGGCCATTTTTGGGCTGTTTTCAGGTCATTTTTCAGGCTGTTTTTGGGCCATTTTTCACCATTTTAGGCGGTTTTCAGGCCATTTTTCAGACAGTTTTCTTCCCGTTTTCCAGGCTATTTTCCAGGCCAATTTCAGGCTGTTTTTCAGGCCATTTTCAGGCCGTTTGTGGGCCATTTTCCAGGCCATTTGGGGGGCAAAAATGACCCCAAAATCAGCCTGAAAATGGCGCCAAAAATGGCCTGAAAATGCCCCCAAAACGGCCTGAAAACAGCCTCAAAAACAGTCCCAAAAACTGGCATGCATGTGCCGGCCAACTGGTCTTCGGGTTTTTGGTGCTCCAGCGCACATATATGCACACGCATGCAGACAAGTTTCCTCTTGGGCACTGGGTGCTGAAAAGGTTCACCATCCACAGGTCTAAGAGTTGAGGCTTAGTAAAATTTGGACTGCGCAGGGTGGCTAGGGACAAACAGACCAGATTTATTTATTTTATTCTCTTCAGCAGCTCATTGAGGAATGTATGAATAGAAGGAAGTTTATTGCGGGTTAATTTAGAGAAAGCATAGGACGAAACGAGCAGGGTTGAGTTATGAAATTTTCTGCGCAAACACCGAACTGGAGGGCGGTTGCTGAATGCAATAAGAGAGAGATATATAGGATGGCAATTAAGCCCGTGCGGGAATAAATGCAGTGCTTAGCAAATGGCTTAAAGTCGCACCAGGACTAAAGACAAAGATATGTGAGGTTTTCTGGCTGGTTTAAATATGTTGATGGGAAAACGTGTTAAGTTATGTTTGCAGCAGAATTAGGGAGCCTTGGGCTGCGACGTGGATAGATGTGCATTTTTGCACGCAGGCGACGTGGCCGTCGGGGAAGAACCTGCACAATTTGCTACGAACACGAGATAGATTATACGAATGCATTAAAAAGAGCCGGCGCAGAAAATTAATACATCTAAAACACAAGAGAGTTGTGTCGAAATGGGAGGCAAAATGGAGCCAATGATTGCAAGCGGTATGTGAATGACGGAAAACGGGCGCAAAGAGATGGATTTGGGTACTTTGGCAGAACGTTTACTCATTTTTCGAGGGGGATTGCGAAGACGGGCAAGGACCAGTTGAAAAATTGGGAGACATAAGTGGTTGCAAGGGACGAAAAGAAGCAAAAAACCCTGTGAATTTAAGATTGTGTGTCTGCCCAACTCGACACATGGTACAGGCTTACTTCTAACTTGACTTAAGTGGTGGGTTTCAAAAAAATTTCGAACCTACTCTGTGGGTGTGGCCTCCATTGTGGGAGTGGCTTGCCGGCCATGTGACCTGGTGGGAGTGGCTTGCTGGCCATGTGTTTTCTTTCTTTCTTTCTTTCTTTCTTTCTTTCTTTCTCTCTCTCTCTTTCCTTCCTTTTGTCTCTCTGTCCCTTTTTCCTTTTTTTTCTTTCATCTCTCTCTCACTTTTTCTTTTTTTCTTTCTTCCTTTCTTTCTCTTTCTCTCTCTGTATGAGTCTGTGTGTGTGTGTGTGTCAGTGGTGGGTTTCAAAAAATTTTGGAACCTCTTTTGTAGGTGTGGCCTGCTTTCTGATGGAACCTCTTCTAACCGGTTCGGTAGATTTGATGAACCGGTTCTACCGAACCGGTGCGAACTGGTAGGAACCCACCTCTGCTTGACTTACAAATGTTCATTTAATGACCGTTTGAATGGCACTGAAAAAATTGACTTACGGCTGTTTTTCATACTTACGACCATCGCAGCATGCATTGTGATTTACATTTGGATGTTTGACATTTATGACGGTCGCAGTGTCCAGGGGTCACATGATCTTTACAACCTTCTGAGAAGCTAAGTCCACGGGGAAGCCAGATTCACTTAACAACCGTGTGACTAATTTCACAACTGCAGTGCCACAACAAATGTGGCAAGGGAAGTCCGTAAAATGGGGCAAAACTTAAAACAAATTTCTCACTTAATAAATTTTGGGCTCAATTGAGGCCGACTTATGACCGGTCATTTAACAACCAAAGTTCTGGTGGACCTATCAGTTATTAAGTGCCCCATTTTACAACCTTTTGTACCATTGTTAAGTGAATCATTGCAGATGCTAAGTGAAACATAAGCGAATCTGGCTTCCCCCATGGACTTTGCTTGTCACAAGCCGGCTGGGAAGGTGACAAAAGGGGATCACATGATCCGGGGACACTACAACCGTCATAACTATGAGCCAATTGCCAAGCATCCAAATTTTGATCACGTGGTCAGAGGGTTGAAAAACTGTCATTAGTCACATTTTTCAGTGCCGTTATAACTTTGAAAGGTCACTAAATGAACGATTGCAGTCAATTTATAACCACAATTGAGCCCAAGGCTAATCAAGACAGACGCTAAGTGAGTATTGCCCTATTTTAACATCTCCCTTGCCACAGTTGTTAAGTGAATCACCACAATTGTTAAGTTAGTAACACGCTTGTTAAGTCAATCGGGCTTCCTCGTTGACTTTGCTTGTCAGAAGGTCGCAATAGGGGATCACGTGACCCTGGGACCGTCGTAAATATGAGTCAGTTGCCAAGCACCTCAATTTTGATCACATGACATGGGAACAATGGTCATAAGTGTGAAAACCATTCATAAGTCCATTTTTTTCAGTGCTGCCATAACTTCAAGCAGTCCCTAAGCCAATGGTTGTAATTCAAGGATTACCGATATGATTTTTTTTTCAGGCATGTATATTTCAGCAAATTTTTCACCTGGAAAAAATGAAAACTCTTTCCTGCCGGGAAAGTTTCCCACCCCCCTCGGGAAGGAGCCCTGCTTAGGAACAAGATGACAAAAGGAGGATATAAAAAATTCCTCGCTCTAGAAACTTGAACTCAATTCTCGTACAAAGATTTTGGAAATAAGCTGAAAAACAACTATATGCCACACTAGTAAAACACACTGGAAATCCCATTCCACATTCAAACAAATTTTTGCGTAGATCAATATTTACCCCTTTTTTTAAAAAAAAAAAATAATAACAAATCTAAGCAACACCCGATACGGTAATATTTGCATGAGTCATATTTTATTCATGTTTAAAGCGCTCCAGCGGTTGTTTCATTCATCAAAGTGTACAATGTTGTCATTTTGTTCTGAATGCGCACTGCCTCGGGCTGAAGGCCGATTGAATGGGGTGGGTTTTTAACAGCCGGTATATAAATATATATATATCGGATCAGATTTTGTACAGCTACGATCCGAGAAAGGTGTCTAAGAACCACGATTCGGCTGATTAAATGTGATTAAATTCCCAGAACAAAAAAATTCTTTGGGATTTAGGTTTAAAGCACAGGGTGCAAAAACTGGATTCTAAAAAATCATTTAGATCAGTGTTGGCGAACCAAGAGCCAAAATGAGGGCGCGCGCACATGCACATGCCGGAAACTGAAAGAACAGCTGCCCGGTGTGCATGCGCACACCGGGAAGATCATCTTCCGGTTCCCAGCACATCTATGCGCACCGGCCACCTGGTCTTCCGGTTTCTGGGCTGCATGCGTGCTAAAAGACCAGCTGACCACTTGCGTAAGCCAGAAACCGGAAGATCATCTTCCCGGCATGCGCATGTGCACTGGGCGGCTGGTCTTCCAGTTTCCGGCACTCCCGTGCATGTTAAGACCAGCTGGCCGGTGCGCCAGTACCCAGAAGAGCAACAGATGCTGGCTGCCATGCCCACAGAGATGGCTCTGTATACCATTTCCGGTATGTGTGCCACAGTGGTGGGTTCCGGATCCCACCACTGTGGCACACGTGGGACCCGGCATCCATTACATGAATGTGCGCAGCCCATGCATGCGTCTTTAACCACTTGCAACGCCTCCGCAACGCTCCAGCTGCTTGGTGGAGCGTCGCACAGGGACCGTGCGCTCCATGCACATGCGCGGAAGCGACAAAGTGCTCAAATACATGTAAGGAGTTCGGGCGGGTGGGCGGGCCCTCCAGAGCACCATACTGGAACGGTACCCGGTGCTCCAGGCACGCACCGGTATACCCGTACCGGGGCGTATTGCCTGCAACCCACCACTGGTGTGCCATAGATTTGCCATCACGGATCTAGACTAACCCTGCAATTTATGTAAAAATTGTGGTATTCTAGTACAGTGTTTCTCAAACCTGGTCCCTTTGAGACAGGTGGCCTTCCACTCCCAGAATTCTCCAATCAGCCAGTAGGCTGGGGGATTCTGGGAGTTGAAGTCCACGTGTCTTAAAGGGCCAAATTTGAGAAAGCCAGCTGGGGAATTCTGGGAGTTGAAGTCCACCTGTCTTAAAGGGCCAAATTTGAGAAAGCCAGCTGGGGAATTCTGGGACTTGAAGTCCACCTTTCTTAAAGGGGCCAAATTTGAGAAAGCCAGCTGGGGAATTCTGGGAGTTGAAGTCCACCAGTCTTAAAGGGGCCAAATTTGAGAAAGCCAGCTGGGGAATTCTGGGAGTTGAAGTCCACCTGTCTTAAAGGGCCAAATTTGAGAAAGCCAGCTGGGGAATTCTGGGACTTGAAGTCCACCTTTCTTAAAGGGGCCAAATTTGAGAAAGCCAGCTGGGGAATTCTGGGAGTTGAAGTCCACCAGTCTTAAAGGGGCCAAATTTGAGAAAGCCAGCTGGGGAATTCTGGGAGTTGAAGTCCCATCTTCAAGCAACCAAGATTGAAAAAAACACTAAAAATATAAAATATGAATATGCCCCCCGCATAGATTTAGGCTCCTTGGCCACCTTGAGTGATTTTCTCTGGAGAGGCTCCAGGTTGATTCACCTCTTCCTTAAATTGGGTTCGCTGGTTTGGAGCAGAGACATGCAAGGGGGACATTAAATTGTTTATAGGGTAGGGAAAAAAGAAACAGAAAATTTCTAGTGAGTTCTAGTCTTGCCTTGGGCACAAAAGTCAGCTGGGTGACTTTGGACCAGGAGACAGTGAGTTCTAGTCCCGCCCTAGACATGAAAGTCAGATGGGTGATTTGGGGCCAATCACCAGAAGACAGTGAGTTCTAGTCCCGCCCTAGACATGAAAGTCAGATGGGTGATTTGAGGCCAATCACCAGGCAGGGGTGGGTTGCTAATCCTCGTGCACGCGCGCAGTTCACGCATGCGTCTTAGCGCCTGCGCGATGCTCCAGCTGCTCGCTGAGACTCGCGCAGGCGCTGTATGTGCCATGCGCCTGTGTGGAAGTGCAGAAGCCTTCAAAGACCGGTAAGGAGCGCGGGAGGGCGGGTGGGCCCTTCGCTGTTCCCTGAAGTTACTTACTTCCGGGTTCGCCGACCAACCGGTTCGCGGGGACCGCCGCGAACCGGTTGAAACCCACCCCTGTCACCAGGAGACAGTGAGTTCTAGTCCCGCCTGAGACATGAAAGTCAGATGGGTGATTTGGGGCCAATCACCAGAAGACAGTGAGTTCTAGTCCCGCCTGAGACATGGATGATTTGGGGCCAATCACCAGAAGACAGTGAGTTCTAGTCCCGCCCTAGACATGAAAGTCAGCTGGATGATTTGAGGCCAATCACCAGGAGATGATGAGTTCTAGTCCCCAAAGTCAGTTAGGTAACTTTGGGCTAGTCCCTCTCTCTCTCAGCCCAACCCACCTCACAGGGTTGTTGTGGGGAAAATAAGAGGAGAAAGGAGGTATTACTTGAGTTACTTACACAATAATAAGGGTTATAATAATAATAATGCATTTTTAACACACTGTTTCTTGACAACCTTATAAGCCCTCTGAATATTTACCCCTGAGTAAAATACCAAGAGAAGAACAAGGGAGCCCATTCACCATGCATCCATGTTAATTGTTTCTTCTCAGTTGCCCTCTATTGAAGGGCAGGATATAAATATTTCAAACATTATTTTTTTAATGATTAATAACACCATTTTTTTTTAGGGATGTCAGCATTCTCTTCAAAATCACAGCAAAATTCAAGGACAATCTATGAAGACTTACGTAGAAGAAAGTTTCCTGTGAGAACGCGCAAACACAACCACTTTTTGTCACTTGAATCCCTACCTCAAGATCACATCTGTAGCCTCCCCATTAAGATCTGCCTGACATTCATGGTTTAATTTTGCCCCTTCCGTCTTGTGCCGCCCCCCCCCCCACCTCCTTCAAGGAAGAATCCTAAAGAATCCTGGGTCATTACAATCCCCAGATTTGGAAATCATTTTGCTTTCTGCACGTTATTAAAAAGATGTCAGTCCTTATCAACTCACTGTAGTAGGTCCACCAGCTTTGTAGGATGAATAGGATTGGAGAAGCTATGATTGTATGGCTTACTGTATAGACCAGGGGCCATCGACCTTTCGGACCTCAGGGACCACTAAATTCATAATTTTAAATCCCGCAGACCACTAATAGGACCGGCTGGGTGGGCATGGCTAGGTGGGCATGTGACTGGGTAGGCGTGGCCAACTCGAATGTCACTCACATCAAAGGGCACCTCAACAGCCTCTACTTGCTCCTCCCCTCCCAGCCACTCCTCACCTGCCCACCTGGGCTCCTGAAGGCTCACTGGGCTGAGATGGTCAGTCAGCTCCAGGCCATGTTGCAGTCCCACTGGGACGAGGCCCTCTGGCTCTTTACCACCAGCGGCGCTTCCCCCCAGCCTTCGCCCAAAGCCCCCCACCAGGAGGCTGTAGCAGACCCCAAATCAGAATTTCTGCCCCCCCTCTGACCCACACAAAAAGACCCCGAAGGGGGAGACTCTCTGCAGCAACACAAGCGTTCATTGCACATATCCATCCCATCGGCCGTAGTTTGAGGACCCCTGATTTAGTGCAATATAGAAAATGCAAATAATTTTTCTGCGGACCACTAAAATTTTCTCGTGGACCACCAGTCGCCCACTGACCACCAGTTGGTGACCACTGGTATACACCCCGGCCCTTGTGGCTTGGAAAGCATATGGGTGGAGCATGGTTGCACTCAATCTGGCCGATTGTGGTTTAATTCCATCAAATAATGCCTTGATCTGGCTCACTCCACAGGTTGTAGGTGTGCTTTCTGCTACTACAGGTAGCATCTTGCCTTACACCAAGTCACTTAGTAGGAACGAAGATGAATAAACATGTCCTATGAAAATGTGGCAGGACCCAATCTGGTTTGTTTAGTGACCATTCGAACGGCACTGAAAAGAATGACTGATGACCGTTTTTCAGAGGTATGACTATTGCAGCATTCCCACAGTCATGTGATCAAAATTCAAACACTTGGCAACTGACTCATGTTTACGACGGTTGCAGTGTCCCGGGGTCATGTGGTTCCTGTTTACAACCTTCTGACAAGCCAAGTCGATGGGGAAGCTGGACTCATTTAATAACCATGTTGCTAACTTAAGGACTGCAGCGATTCACTTAACATCCATGGTGAGAAAGGTTGTCAAACAGGGGAAGGTTCACTTAGTAGCCTAAATGTTGGCCTTCATTTTGTGGTCCTAAACTGAGGGCTGCTGTAGCCACCTGCAAGATTAAGCCATTATTTGACTGGATTACACCACAACAGGCTCCATTGAAGAGAATGAATTCAGAATAGAGCTGAAAGGGACCCTGGGAGGACTTCTAGTCCAACCCCCTGCTCATGCAGGAGACCCTATACCATTTCAGACAAGTGTCTTCTTAAAAGCCTCCAATGATGGAGCACTCACAACTTCTGGAGGCAGATAGTTCCACTAGTGCAACCACACCCACCCACAATGGTCAGATCCAAACATTAAACCATCAATGATAGTTTCCACAATCACATCACAAAACTGGTGCATCAATTATAGTGATTACATCATTCGGCTGGGTCTGGGAACACATAAATAATCAAACCTTTCAGATGTCAACCATCAGGTTCCTACCGCAGCCTTTAAGGAAAGCCCCCCCACACACAAATCTTCCTCATCCTGGCTTAATCTAAGCTCCGCCCCCCCATACAAACTCAGTTACGGGCGCACCTCGCCAGCATTCGACGCCGCGGGCCCCACGTGCGAGCCTCGCCCGTCCCCGCCCCCTCGATTTGCATTTTCACACCTTCCTCTCTCCCGATTGGCTGTTCCTCCGGCTCCTCCTCTTTTTTTTCCCTTTCGGCCTCCTCCCTCCCCTCCAACACGGTCGGGGCGGTGACGTCACCGCCTTCCATTCCCGGGCTCCTGCCCGCGGGCCCCGCCCCTCGCCCCCTTCTCCTTTTGTATCTGTGTGTGTGTGTGTGTGTGTGTGTGTGCTGTGCGCGAGCGCGCGCGCGAGGGGAGGCGGGGTGAGCACCAGATCGTGGGTCACGCCTCCCGGGTGACGTCAGCCGGCGGAGGCTCGGGGAATGACATCACCTGCGAGGGTGGCAGCTGGTGTCCGGGCGGGAGCGCGAGCCGCAGTGTCCCCCCTCCCGCCCCTCCCGCCTCCGGCGTGCAAGAGCATCCTTTCTCGGCTGGGAGGGGAGCCCCCCAAAGTCGGTCCTGGGGGGGGGAGGGGGAAAACACGGAGGATCGGGCTCCATGCAGGGTCTCCAACCCGGCCGAGGATGTGAGCCGGGGCGGCGCAAGCGGCAGAGCAGGTAAGGCGAGGCTTCCGGGGCGGGAGGAGGCTTGCAAAAAAAAAAAAAAGGTGGGGGGGATCGCGGGGGTCCCTTGCACCTCTTTCCCACCCACCCACCCCCCTTTGCAAAGGATGGAGGACACCCCCGGTTGCTGGGCTCGGGAAGCCGGCGATCGCTGAAAGATGGGGAGATCCACCATCCCTTGGCTTTTCCTCCCCCTCCTCTCCCCACAATTATGTCGGAAGCTCCATCGCGATGGGGAGGGGCGCAACATGAAAGAGAAGCGATGGTGTGGGGTGGGGATGATGGGTTTTGTGGGAAGGGGGGGTCGAAGCTCTTCCCACCTGGTTGCCCCCTACACCTCCCCTCCCCTCCTTGCTTTTAATGTCTTGCTAAGGGAGGGGGAGGCCCCTCTTTTCGGGGTTCAACGCGGAGAAGGCTGGGGGGGGCGCGAAGGGATGCGTGCATGCATGCGTGCATAGATGCATGCATGCTCGGGGAGGGGGCTGTTTCGGGGGGGGGGTGCTCGCCGAAGAGGCGCCGCGGTTGCAACCTGAAGCAGCTTGGATGGAGGGAGGGAAGGATGGAGGAAAGGCAGGTTGCAAAACGCTGGAATTGTAGGGGGGGGGGGCGTTGGAGCAACAAAAGGCGGCCGCAGCTTGGCCACATTCTTGCTTTTCGCGGCTGGTTGTGTTTTTTTTGTGGGGGGGGTCGATCTTTTGCAGTTGGAACCAGGGGGACACTGTATTGTGGGTAAGATATCTGGGTGGTGGAGTGGGGTTGAGGGGGGGGGAGGTAAGAGACAAGCGGCATGGGCGCCTCCGGAGTTGGGGAGGAGTTAGTTGCTCTGGACTTAGGTGCCTGGGTCGTGCGGGGGGGGGAGGCTCTACAAGTCTGGGGGTGCAGTGAAATATCTGGGGGAGGGATAGAGCTGGCAACGCGCAAAGGATCTGGCTACCTGGGACCCATTGATTGCATACATTGGATATCCCCCCCCCCAAAAGAAAAACACCACACACACCCGTCTGGATGCCAGGCGAGATATATATTTTTAAAAAACGGGGGTTGCATTTAAACCTGCTAGATTTATTGTATTTTATTAGTTTGTCTGCAATGGGCTAGCTGAAGGGGAAGTGGGGTGGATGGAGAGATACAATACATCCGCTTGGAGTGGCTGGGGGGGGGCTGAAGAAACAGCTGGGCATCCCAGCTGGGGACCCTCAAAGCTGGAGGAGACACAGCCACCCACCCACCCACCCCCAAATCTCCCTTTCTGAACAAAACCCCCAGCAACTTTCTCTCTCCTCCCCCCCCCCCCGCATCTTTCTGATAGTGGGGGAGTTGCAACTCCCATGGTACACAGCTGGCCGAAAGGAATGGGCAATCGTCACCCGCAGCCGCCCTCCCCTGCCTCGTGGGGGCTCCCCCAGGTTGAAAACGGTGTCCTCGGGGAGTGGAGAATGGGTTTCCTTTCCTTTTCCCGGGGGAGCCGCGGATAATAACATCTCTCTCTCTCCCTCTCTCTCTCCTTCTCTCTCTCTCTCTCCCTCCCTCCCTCTCTCTCCCTCCTTCTGTGTTTCCCCCCCTCCTTCCAAGTATTTTGGGGTCTCCCTAAACTTTCCCCGGTGCGGAGAAAATCGGCGCTAGTGTTTTTACAGGGCGGGGAAGGAAGAGAGGGGTAGGTCCCCATCGAACCCCAGAAGGGGGTCTATAGAGGGAGGGGGCGGCTTGCCAATGACTGTGTCGTTTCCCCTCTTCATTTCCCTTTGAATTTCCCCCCCGTTCTTCTCCTCTTCCCCTTTTCACAGCCTTGCGTGCCATTAACCTGCCCCCTCCCCTGCCCAAAATCAGTCCTCTCCCCCCTCTCTTTCCCGGCACTGTTTTCAAGAGCCCTGCTGGTGGAAGGTGGTGGGGGTGAGGCAATTGCAAGCATTTCTTTCTCTCTTTTTTTTCCTTGGACCCATTTCCTTGCTGGGTAAGAAGATGCTGATCTGATCGGTGGAAGCTTCTGCTCTCTTGGGCAATCTCCCCCCCCCAATAATTCCTTGGGTCTTCTGGCATTCCACACCCTTTCGGTTGCACGAGTGGGGGGGAGCCCACTTTGCATACCCAAGTGCACGCTTGCACGCTCCCTCCTCTCCCTCAACCCCCCCCCCTTCATGCCTGGGTTTAATTTTTTTAAAAGTCTTGCCCGTTGGCAAGCGCCTTCCTTGCTAGCGTAGGGCAAGGGTTTTTTTTTTTTTTTTTTTTTAAACAATTAAACCTTCCACCCGCCTCTTCCACCCGTTTCACAGCCTTTGGTGCTTTTGCAATAAGGGGGCTGGAGAGAGATGAACCCTCACGGATCTGTGGTTTTGCGGGGTGCACAGGCGTCGTCGTCGAAATTTGCTTGGCATTCTTTGACATTAGGCACCGGAGACAAATTCCTTGTGTGGCCAATCGCACTTGGCCAATAAAGTTATTCCATTCCATTCCATTCTATTCTATTCTATTCTATTATCTATTTTACCCTATTAACTATTCTCTTCTATCCTGTTCCACATTCTATTCTACATTCTATTCTACATTCCCTTCCTTTCCCTTCCCTTCCTTATTTTTTTCTATTCTATTCTATCCCATTCCAGTCTACCCTACCCTACCCTACCCTATCCTATCCTATCCTATCCTACATTTCATTCCACTCCATTCCATTCTATTTCGAGATCTCAAAAAATCTGGAGTATCTGTGTTTCAGTATATTAAAGTCAGCTCTGTGTGTGTGTGAGAGAGAGAGGGAGGGGAGAGGGAGAGGGGGGAAGGAAGAATGAAAGAGAGGGAGAAGGAGAGGGAGAATGAGAATGAGAGAGAGGGAATGAGAGAGAATGAGGGAGAGGGAGAGAGAATGAGAGAGAGGGAGAGGGAATGGGAGAGAAGAAGTGTGTGTGTGTGTGTATGTGTGTATCTGGTGCGGAGGGGGGACACGCAACAGTGCGGGGTGTCCTCACCAACCAAAGTTACAATAACAGAGGAATTATCTTCCTGTGCCCCAGCTGCCGTTTCCCCCTCTGCCACCTCTTTCTTTCCTCCCATCCGCTCCCCTCCCGCCCCAAAATCTGGCACATGGTTCTTCCCCGATCCCCGTAGAAAAAAACACAAACCCCATCATCCCCAGCCATCTTAGCGATCGACCTAGGGGATTTCAACCAAGGAGCAGCGAGGTGTAAAATTCCGCGCTTGGCTTAAATCCAGATCTATTTATTGTGATGAAATATACTAAAGATTTTCTCCTTTTGCAGCTCTTCTTCTTTCCCCACGCTTCTGGTTTCGGTTTTTATTTCTTTTGAAAGCCCCCCCCCCGCCCCCCAGCCCCCAATAAAAGGTCAAATCCACCATCCTTTTTCCCCCAGCTCGGTTTTTTTCCCCCCAGTCACGTCAAAGTTGGCAGCCCTCCAGTGGCGTGGCTGGTTTTCTTTTCTTCCTTTTTTTCATTCCCCTTTTCTTTTCCTTTTTTTTATTCCAGCGATCTGTTGTGTGTTTCTCACTGGATTCCTTCTACTTCTTCAGAGCTATTTCGCGGAAAGGCAGCACCAGATCGGGGAACCAAGTCCCCCCCCCCCCAAAAAAAAAAAAAAAAACCCTTTGCTCACCTCGGAATCCGTTCTCGTGGTCCTAAGCTGCCTTTTTAATTGTAATTTCTTTTAAGTTGTTCTTTCTGGAAATGTAGTCATTGCCTGTATTCCCAAGAGGGCGTTAGAAGCCCTTTCATTTTTTCCTTTCCCGGTTTGCCACTCAGGAAGGATGGAGGGCTTGAGTGGATCCCTTGGTGCTTTGATTTCATCCTCGGAGCTCTCCGATTCGACTTTCCTTTTTTGCTTTGTTTTTCTCAAAGAAAGAAACGAACGAGTCAACCCGCCCGGATGAATGATATTTTTCGCTGCTTGGCGAGTAAGGAGTTGTGTGTTCCTTTAGCGCTCGCCTTTCCTTTTCAGTCCGCGATTAACTCCGGCCTCCCCAAAGCTTCGTCTCTTATTTGGGGGATGGCCTTTAATCTCTTTTTTCTGGCCTTAAAGCTGAAGGTGAAAAGTGATTTAGGGGAGAGAAAGAGATTTGAAAAGAAAGAAAGAAAAGAAAGAAAGAAAGAAAGAAAGAAAGAAAGAAAGAAAGAAAGAAAGAAAGAGGCTCCCCAAATTTATTTTTCTGCCCATTCATTCACTCTGGTCTTTAAATAGTGTTTGATTTGGGAATTGTAGATTCCTACCGCCCTGAAGGTTAGGATTGTGGATTGAATTTGGGTTGTATTTAACCCTAGGATTGTATGTGTATTTCTCTCCCTCTCCATCTCTCCCTCTCTCTTCTCCCGCTCTCTCCCCCCACTCTTCATTTTCCTCCGTATTCATCTCCCTCTCTCCCCTCTTCCTCCCACTTCCCCTCTCCCATCTTCTGTCTCTCTCTCCCTCCTTCTCCCTCTCCCCCTCCCCCTCCCTCTTTCCCCTCTCCCTCAACCCCTCTCCTTCTCCCTCTCTCCCTCCTTCTCCCTCTCCCTCTCTCTCCTCTCTCCTTCTCCCTCTTTCCCCTCTCCCTCGCTCCCTACACATCTCCCTCTTTCTCCCTCCCCCTCTCTCTCCCTCCTTCTCCCTCTCCCCCTCTCCTTCCCTCTTTCCATCGCCCTCTTTCCCCTCTCTCTCATCCCCTCTCCTTCCCCCTCTCTCCCTTCTTCTCCCTCCCTCTCCTCTCCTTCTCCCTCTTTCCCCTCTCCCTCGCTCCCCATCTCCCTCTTTCTCCCTCTCCCTCTCTCTCCCTCCTTCTCCCTCTCCCCCTCTCCTTCCCTCTTTCCATCGCCCTCTTTCCCGTCTCTCTCATCCCCTCTCCTTCTCCTTTCTTCTCCCTCCCTCTTTCCATCTCCCTCTCTCCCTCCTCCTCTCCCTCTCTCCATATTCTTCTCTCTCGCCCTTTCTTTCTCCCTCTTTCTCTCTCTCTCTCTGGGTGTGTATATGAATTTGGGGGTCCTCTGGAGTTTCCAAAAACGGAAGCTCTGAACTACGGTGTGGCTTAGCCTTTCCTGGCTCGCCTTCTTCTCTCCACCAAAACGATTGAGCCGTTCAGCCTTTTCACTTGTTGCTTTGAAGGCAACCCCCCCTCCCTGTGGAAAGAGGGAGGCAGGGATGTTGGAGGGGCGGTGGGACGTCGCTTGTTCCTTCCTTCTCTTCCCCCCCCCCCGTCACCCCCTTCGAACTTCCCTTTGGTGCAACCCTCAAAATGCGGGAGTGGGGGGGGTGGAATCTCAACTCCCCAAGGATTTTGCAGCGGGGAGCTTGGGAGTCGCCGGTGTCCCAAGGAGGAAAAAAACCGACATTAAAGGGAAAGTGAAGGGTTCTCTTAACGTGCGCTGCGCGATCTTCCATCTCTTCGACAAACTAAAACCCATTTTAACGGGCTTGTTAAAATTCACCTTGGGCTGGCTGGAAAAACAGAAGCCTCTGCATACTGTACTTCTCTCCCTTTGATTGTGTGTGCGTGTGTGTGCGCGCATGCTTTTTTTCGTGTGTACGTGTATGTGTAATATACACGTATATATGCATGTACATATACATATAATATACATATACATACATACATATGTTTCTGCATATATAGAGTCACCCAGACTCTACCTCAAATGAAGGGATTACGCTGGGGGGGGAACAGAATTTGTGTGTGTGTGTGTGTGTATACACCATATATACAATGTAAAATATATTGATTATATACTGATTACAATATATCTGAGGAAGATGTGGGGTTAAGAAATAGGAAATATAAATAAATAAAATTATGTGTGTATTTGTGTATGTGTATATATGTGGGTGCGCGCATGCATATATCTATGTCGATATATATATGTATGTATGTATGTATGTATGTATATGTGTGTGTAATATATAAACGTGTATGTATATGTATGTGTGTGTGTGTATATATGTATGTATATATGGCTTAATGGTGAACACATCTGCCTAAGATGCAATACAGCACAGGTTCTAATCCCAGTAAGGGTATGGCTAGCTGATGAGAGCTAAATAGCTTGAAATAGATCTATACTAGTCTCCCTTTATTTATTTATCAGCACAAATACAACATATAGATAGATAGATAGATAGATAGATAGATAGATAGATAGATAGATAGATGATATATATAGATAGATAGATAGATAGATAGATAGATAGATAGATAGATAGACTATATATATATATATATATATATATATATATATATATATATATATTAGATAGATAGATAGATAGATAGATAGATAGATAGATAGATAGATAGATAGGGAGAGAGAGAGAGAGAGAGAGATAATATACTGTGTATAATTTATAAAATATACTATTTATAATTTATAATTTCTGTGTTAATAAATACCTGATATAATGCATATGTGTGCGTATGTACGTATATAGCTGCCTCTCTCTGTGGGTGTACTTGGATATAGACATATAAATATAGATACAGTGTGTGTTTGTGTGTCTCTGCGTGTATTTCGGCATCCAAAGCCACAAGTCCTTTTCTTGGGGCGAGGGGCAAAGGACAGAGAGGGGGAAATTTTTCTTCAAAAAAAAAAAAATCACCCCTCCTTCCAATCCACCCGTGAATTCCCCCCCACCTCCCAAAAGCGGTGCTTTTTACTCTTTACAGCGGTTTGTTCTGAAAAACGACCCCCCCCTTTCGTGGGGAGGGGGCGTGGCCTTCTAAAATAAGGAGGGGGTGGCCAGATTGGGGGGGGGGGAGAGAAAGAGAGAGAGAAAGAGAGAGAGAAAGAGAGAGAGAAAGAGAGACGGTGAAACGAAGCAGGAGGCGAGGAAGGTGGGGGGGGGGACTCAGCATCGGAGCAGGGGGTTTTTTCCCCCCGAGCGTGGAGAGAAGCGAGGTCTCCTTTGTTTGTTCCGCGTGGCTTCGCGCTCCCTCCGGCGTGGGGGCTTCGTCCTTGAGGGGCTTCTTGGAGAAGTGGGGCGGTCTCGCTTTTGTTCCCCTTCTCCTTCCACCCACCCCCCCAAAATTAGGATTTTCGCCTTGCCACCCGGAATAATTGCTTGCCCCTTCATCGTGGGGTCTCCGCGGACGCGTTCCTAGGGGTCGCGGAGAGGCTTTTTTTCCCTGCCTCGGGGGGGGGGTAATGAATCGCTACCCCCCACCCCACGGGTGTTTTACAGTGGCCGTGGATCCAACGTTTTCAAACGGGGGGGTGGTCCGACCGGACTAAGAGAGAGAGAGAGAGAGAGAGCCGCGATCTCGTCGGGAACAAAAGCGCACGCGTGTTTTGCGTGGGCGCGTGTTTTTTTTTCCACCCACCCATCCCCAATCCATGGATTTATCACTCGCCGAGGGCGCCGCACCCTCTCGCCGGGCGACCGAGTCTCTCCCCAGCCGGGCGGGTCGTCGTCATCCGTGGCTCCAACGCAGGTTTCGCGGGGAACCGTAAGTCATCGGGACGCGCGCGCGCGCGCGTGTGTATGCCTTGTACACCTGTCGGGGTTGCGTGTCTCGGGCCGCGGGGAGGGCGCGTCGAGCCGACTTTGAGGCAGGGAGGGGTTTTTTTTAATGATCTCTGATGAATTACAGAGGAACAGATTTGGAAGGGCCCCTGTAGGTCATCTAGTCCAACCCACTCACCCCCTCGCCCAAGCATGGAATTAATTTCCTAGTATTTATTGACGTTTGGGCTTTCTAAAGCGAAGAGCGTTGTGCGCTGGTTCCGTGGGAAATCCGCGCCCGGGAATTGCGCTCCTTGCCCAGAGGCAGTCTACCTTTGAATGGCAAGCGGGGAGGGAGGGGCTTGGCGGAGGTGTCAAAAACAGCTGGGTGAAAAGGGACGCTTCATTTTGATTTCATCTATGGATCAGATTGAGAAAACGCCCCTTGCCCTCCTACATTGGCCAGATGTGGCTGTATGCCCCTTGTATGCCCAGATTGTAGGTGCTGTGGGAAGAGGGTCCCTTTGGCATTTCTCCCCCGCCCCGTTACTTTCAGTAAGGGATGTCAATCAAATGCTCGGATGTCAATCAAGCTCCCAGCTGTCATTGTTGGTGAGGCTTCAGAGAAGAGCAGCTGGGGAGATGTTGGCCAACCTCACAGGGGCGTTTTCCAGGTGTTTGGGGAGGCTAGCAGTCGGGCCCTTCGATCCTGTGTGATGCTGGGCAGTGCCTGTTTTTGTCGTTCGTGGTGTGTGTGTGTGTGTGTGTGTGTTGTGTGTGTGTGTAAGAGGCAAACAGCTTCTTGGAGATAAGAAGGATGTCATCTCTGCTCTGCAATTTGCCAATTTGGAAATCCATGTGGTGTTTCCTCTGTATTAGCTGCAAAGGGGTGATTTCTTATGAATTGAAGGGATGCTTTTTCTAGCATGATTCTTCTTCGGGAAGGAAGGAAGGAAGGAAGGAGAGGAGGGTGGAAAGAAGGAAAGGAAAGAGAGAGAGAGAAAGGAAGGAGAGGAGAGGAGGAGGCTGAAAAAAGGAAGAGAAAGAGAGAGGAAGGAAGGAAGGAAGGAAGGAAGGAAGGAAGGAAGGGGAGGAGGGTGAAAAGAAGGAAGGGAAAGAGAGAGAGAGAGAGGAAGGAAAGAGGGTGGAAAGAAGGAAGGGAAAGAGAGAGAAACAGAAAGGAATGCGAGGAGGGTGGAAAGAAAGAAGGGAAAGAGACAGAGAGAAAGAGGAAGGAAGGAGAGGAGAAGGGTGAAAAAAGGAAGAAGAGAGAAAAGAAAGGAAAGAATGAAGGAAAATAGAAAACAGAGGGTTGAGGAAGGAGGGGAAAGAGAAAGAAAGAGGAAGAGAGACAGAAAGGAAGGAAGGAATGAAGGAAGAGTGAAGAGAAAGAAAAAGAGAAAGGAAGGAAGA
>NW_022473626.1:47262-59762 GCF_009769535.1 Thamnophis elegans
GGGCTTGGCGGAGGTGTCAAAAACAGCTGGGTGAAAAGGGACGCTTCATTTTGATTTCATCTATGGATCAGATTGAGAAAACGCCCCTTGCCCTCCTACATTGGCCAGATGTGGCTGTATGCCCCTTGTATGCCCAGATTGTAGGTGCTGTGGCCTTTCTCCCCCGCCCCGTTACTTTCAGTAAGGGATGTCAATCAAATGCTCGGATGTCAATCAAGCTCCCAGCTGTCATTGTTGGTGAGGCTTCAGAGAAGAGCAGCTGGGGAGATGTTGGCCAACCTCACAGGGGCGTTTTCCAGGTGTTTGGGGAGGCTAGCAGTCGGGCCCTTCGATCCTGTGTGATGCTGGGCAGTGCCTGTTTTTGTCGTTCGTGTGTGTGTGTGTGTGTGTGTGTGTGTGTGTGTGTGTGTGTGTGTAAGAGGCAAACAGCTTCTTGGAGATAAGAAGGATGTCATCTCTGCTCTGCAATTTGCCAATTTTGGAAATCCATGTGGTGTTTCCTCTGTATTAGCTGCAAAGGGTGATTTTCTTATGAATTGAAGGGATGCTTTTTCTAGCATGATTCTTCTTCAGGAAGGAAGGAAGGAAGGAAGGAGAGGAGGGTGGAAAGAAGGAAAGGAAAGAGAGAGAGAGAAAGGAAGGAGAGGAGAGGAGGAGGCTGAAAAAAGGAAGAGAAAGAGAGAGGAAGGAAGGAAGGAAGGAAGGAAGGGGAGGAGGGTGAAAAGAAGGAAGGGAAAGAGAGAGAGAGGAAGGAAAGAGGGTGGAAAGAAGGAAGGGAAAGAGAGAGAAACAGAAAGGAATGCGAGGAGGGTGGAAAGAAAGAAGGGAAAGAGACAGAGAGAAAGAGGAAGGAAGGAGAGGAGAAGGGTGAAAAAAGGAAGAGAGAGAAAGAAAGGAAAGAATGAAGGAAAATAGAAAACAGAGGGTTGAAGGAAGGAGGGGAAAGAGAAAGAAAGAGGAAGAGAGACAGAAAGGAAGGAAGGAAGGAAGGGAGAGAGAGAAAGAAAGAAAGAAAGAGAAAGGAAGGAAGAGAAAGAAAGAGGAAGGAAGGAAAGAAAGAAAGAAAATGAATTGAAATGGGTGAATCAAGATTTCTGGATGGCTTGAGTGATGGAGGTGTAAGGCTTGGTTGTAGAACAGGAGTTACGTCAGCGTGCTGTGTCCTCTTTAAGGACTGGAGTCTTGTGGGGGAAGGGACGTATAGTTGGCTTCTGCAACCTGGAGCCCTCAGCCTCTTAAAGCATTGCTGTTTGGGGAATTCTGGGAGTTGAAGTCCAACTATCATAAAGTTGCCAGGCTGGTGAAAAGCCTGCCACAAAGAAAGCTTAATTCTCTGGAGCATACACTTTTGAAGAAAAACTGCAAACATTGGGAGAGTAAATGAGACGCCGTGGTGTGTGTGTGTGTGTGTGTGTGTGTGTGTGTGCGTGCGTGCATGCGTGAGTAAGAATTGTTGAAGATACTTACATTTCTCAAGTAAAACCTTCTTCCTTGGCCTACCCGCTGTCTTAATTCCCGTGAGGAATCCATTGCCATGGTGACGCTGTTGATTTCAACGGGTTCAATAAAACTAAGCCAAAACATGAAGACTCCTGAGAATTGACACTTCAGGCCTCTCTCTAGCTTGCAGACCCAAATGTGCCTGATGTGCTCCCTGGACACTGGCAGTCTACCTGTCCGGTTCATCAGGAGCACCTAGGCTTCCCCAAAAAACATGAAGCAGAGTCCTGGTTCCGACAAAACCCCTTTTCTTAAAGGAATGTGAATTCTTCTCATTCGCATTCAGCCAAGGCCTGGCAGATAGTCTTTCAAAGGAATATTTATGAGCACAGACCTTATCTAGCTTGGAAAGATGCCATGTCAATATTTTCCAAAGAGGGTGCTGTGCAAAGAAAGACTGGGCACAGAGTCTTTGGGATTCATGGACAGATCTTCACACTCCTGAAACGAATTTAATGACCGAAGGAAGGAATTGTTACCTGCAAAAGCCCCCTCCCCTTTCGCTCCTCTTTTGTTTCCTATGGGAGGGAGCCAATCACTTTCCACCTGTGATTTTACTCCCAAGTCAGCCCTTGTCTCTTAGTTGTTCCCTTCTCCTGGCAGCTCTGCGCAGGCGCACACTGGGAACAGGCTCCAGCTGTTCCTCTGCCTCACTGCTGTCTAGCTCCGTAGGCACCTGATCAGTGCCAGACCGTGGCACGACAAAACCGCGCTCGACTAAAGCGCGCCTGATTAAACCGCGTCGCTGACATCATCAACAGGGCGACAACAGCGAGCGCGGAGAAAGAAGGGTGCTTTAAATAGCGCTTTGAAAGCAAGCCGATTCAAGTTAAGGTAAGGGTTAGATTTAGGGTTAGCTTTAGGGTTAGGTTAAGGGTTAGGGTTAGGTTTAGGGTTAGGTTAAGGGTTAGGATTAGGTTTAGGGTTAGGTTAAGGGTTAGGTTTAGGATTAGGTTTAGGGTTAGGTTAAGGGTTAGGGTTAGGGTTAGGTTTAGGGGGGTTAGGTTTAGGGGTTAATTTTAGGTTTAGCGTTTACAGCGTGCTTCTGTCTCCGCGCTGTTGTCGCCCTGTGATGACGTCAGCTACGCAGTTTCGTCGAGCGCGCTTTAGTCGAACGCGGTTTTGTGGTGGAACCATGCCAGACGGCCTACGACACAGAGCCCTCGTCAGAGCCTTCCCCAGCCTCCAGGACTGGCCCATGCGCCTCCCCAACCTCCTCACTGTCGGACTCTGCTGCCAGTTCCGCTGGAGGGCCACAAGACACCTGTGAACATTCGGAGGAGAGATTCAGCCTGAATGGGTTGTTCAGCAAACAACAATACGTCATTTGTGGAAACCAGATGCAGTTTGGCAGCCTTTGAAAATTTAAATGCTCCACTCAACACCCCCCCCCTTTTTCCCCCCCCTTCTGCGGTTTTGAGCTGCTTCCAAACTGGCCCTTTAAAACTTTCCCTCTGCAAGGGATTCCACAGGCGCACTCAGCATATAGATAGTCCTTGACTTATGCCCCCCCCCCCCATGCGAGCTCAAAATTTCTGTCGACAGCCGAGACATATTTGCAAAGTGAATTTTGCCCCATTTTACAATTTTTCAGCCCACGATTATTAAGTCATTCGCCACAATTGTTAAGCTAGCAGCACCGGTGTGAAGTCAATCTGGCTTCCAGAGGTGGCATTCAGCTGGTTCAGGCCAGTTCAGGCCGGTTCGGACCGGTTCGAATGAACTGGTTGCAAAGATTGAGGGTGGGCCAGCTGCCTGGGCTCTAGGTAGTCTTATTTAGCCACGTTTTTGAGGCCTGGTGCCCGCGCGGAAAGCAAGTGTGGGGTAAACCAGCGGTAAAAGTAAGTGAAACCCACCTCTGCTGGCTTCTCCGTTGACGTTTTCCAGTGCCGTCGTAAGTTCGAATCGTCACGAAACGAACGGTTGTAAATTGCAATGCCTTAAATGCGGATCTGGAATGGCGTTTATCTTTTTTTTAATCTTCCTTTCTGTCTTTCTTCTTCCCCAAGACTCAATCCGGTCTTTTGAATTTGTCCAATGTCTCCTCCATATCAACGCGGCAAATAGATTTTTATGGCTTGGCATTTGCACATCTGCCGAATGTATTTTTTTGGGGGGGCAATCGGAAATTCTTCCCATCTGCTGCAAATGAATACGGTGTGTGTGTTTGTGTGTTTGTGAGTGTGAGTGGGCAGCGAGCATCTCTCTCCGTTCCCACTCTTTCCCCCTTCAAATCGGGAACTTCCTAAATTGTTTTGCTATTCCTTATTTTTCCTTTATTTGTATTCAACTTACTCTGTTGTTTAAGCATTTCTTCCTTCTGCGATTCTCTCAAGTGTATTTGTCTGACGATCTATAAAATTACTATTTTTTTAAAAAAAAACCTCTTCTAATTAAGAATAATTATGCTGAAGTGAGGGTTTTTTTTTATCCAGGTGTGGAAGCGAATGCTATGTAATTAGGCAGACATACAGGTAGTCCTCGGCTTACGACCACAGTTGAGCCCAAAATGTCTGTTGCTCAGCGAGACATTTGTTGAGTGAGCTTTGCCCCATTTTACGACCTTGTTTGCCACAGTTGTTAAGCGAAGCACCGCTGGGGTTAACTTGATTTTCACAAAAGGGGATCACGTGATCCAGGGACACTGCAACGGTCATAAATGTGAGTCAGTTGCCAAGTGTCTGAATTTGGATTGTGTGACCGTGGGAATGCTGCAATGGTCGTAAGTGTGAACCATGGTCATAAGTCACTTTTTTCAGTGACTTGAGACAGTCCCTAAACAAAGTGTTGTAAGGTGAGGACTACCTGTTATAAAGACCAGTTGAGAATATTGCCTCTTTACGACCTGTGGACTTCAACTCCCAGAATTCCAGCACCGGGAATACGGTTGTTAAGTGAACCTGGCTTCCCCATTGACTTTACTTGTCAGAAGTTCGCAAAACGATAAAAACGAAACAGAAAGAAGATGCAGAATATTATCAAATCTATTTTATCAGTGGTTGGAAAAAAGGAGTGGAGATTAAGAACATAATATATATTTGCTTAGCACAGGGGTGTGTGTGCAAAGTTGGCCACTTTAAGACTTGTGGACTTCAACTCCCAGAATTCCCCAGCCGGCTGGCTGGGGAATTCTGGGAGTTGAAGTCCACAAGTCTTAAAGTGGCCAACTCTGGACACCCCTGTGCCAAGCAAATTAAACACCCAGGCAACACAATGTATATTAAGCACTAAGAAATGTAATTAATAAAAAAAGTGATAATGATAAAAAAATGTTTGCATAAGGGGATCCCATGACCCCAGGACACTGCGACTGTCGTAAATGTGGTCAGTTGCCAAGCATTTGGATTTTCATCACGTGGCCTTGGGGATGCTATCACGGTCGTAAGTGTGATAAATGGTTAGGGTTAAATCACTTTTTTCTGTGCTGTTGTAGCTTCAAATAGTCGCTGAGCGAACCGTTGTAAGTCAAGGATTACCTGTCCACCCAAGCCTCCAAATTTTGATCATGACGTAACCACAGGGATGCTGCGTCGGTCATAAGTAGCAGGACGGCTCATAAGTCAGGTTCTGTTGTAAATTTGAACGGTCGCTAAATGATTGAATGGTTGTAAGACCTACCTCTCTATTCCTTTTATTTCTTCTTTAGAAACCTAAAAATACACAAATGAATACAACAGAAAAATTTCAACTCATGGTGAAACTAATTAGGGAGAAAATTATCAGGCTGTGCACAAACCCCCTCCGTATCCACCCTCAAGATAAGCCAGGGAGGGAAAAAAATCAATATTATATCTTTGTTTATTCAAATTTAGTGCCACCCATCTCATTAATACAGCGAACCTGGAAGGCTGACGATACAATAAAAAGTTTTTAACAAGGCTAAAATAAATCCCAGTTTAAGTTAGAATGAAGTTTACTTAATAAAAGTGAAGAAATAGGAAAGACCTTGTAACGTTCAACGGGTGACTGCTGGAAATCAGGGTTCTCCATCACTAGAGGTTTTTAAGAAGAATCATTCTAGACAGTCACGTATCTGAAATGGTATAGGTTCTCTTGCTTGAGCAAGAGGCTGGACTAGAAGACCTCCAAGGTCCCTTCTATTCATTTCATTTCATATATTCTATTCTTATTCCATATATTCTATTCTTATTCCATATATTCTATTCTTATTTCATATATTCTATTCTTATTCCATATATTCTATTCTTATTCCATATATTCTATTCTTATTTCATATATTCTATTCTATTCTATTCTTATTCCATATATTTTATTCTTATTCTATATATTCTATTCTTATTCCATATATTCTATTCTTATTCCATATATTCTATTCTATTCTATTCTTATTCCATATATTCTATTCTTATTCCATATATTCTATTCTTATTCCGTATATTTTATTCTATTTTATTATTATTCCATATATTCTATTCTTATTCTATATATTCTATTCTTATTCCATATATTCTATTCTATTCTATTCTAATTCCATATATTCTATTCTTATTCCATATATTCTATTCTATTCTATTCTTATTCCACATATTCTATTCTTATTCTATATATTCTATTCTTCTTCCATATATTCTATTCTTATTCCATATATTCTATTCTATTCTTATTCCATATATTCTATTCTTATTCCATATATTCTATTCTATTCTATTCTTATTCCATATATTCTATTCTTATTCCATATAATCTATTCTTATTCGATAAATTTTATTCTGTTTTATTCTTATTCCATATATTCTATTCTATTCTAATGCCATATATTCTATCCTATCCTATCCTATTCTATTCTTATTCTATATATTCTATTCTTATTCCATATATTCTATTCTTTCCATATATTCTATTCTTTCCATATATTCTATTCTATTCTTATTCCATATATTCTATTCTATTCTTTTATTCTTATTCCACATATTTATTCTTATTCTATATATTCTATTCTTATTCCATATATTCTATTATTATTCCATATATTATATTCTATTCTATTCTTATTCCATATATTCTTATTCCATATATTATATTCTATTCTAATTCCATATATTCTATTATATTCTTATTCCATATATTCTTATTCCATATATTCTTATTCCATATATTCTACTCTTATTCCATATATTATATTCTATTTTATTCTTATTCCATATATTCTATTCTAATCCATATATCCTATCCTATCCTATTCTTATTCCATATATTCTATTCTATTCTGTTCTATTATCTCATTATCCTTGTGACTCTGAATTTGCATGAATCCCAACCAGATCAAAGATCAAGAGCAATGACAAGTTATATATTCCACCATATGTGTACACATGTATGTATAGGTATAGGTGTGGGTATGGGTATGGTAAAAAGAGCTCAGAGGTTAAAGAAGCTGAGTTTGTCACCTGGAAACTGGTTCGAGACCCGAGCGATGCTTGATGGAGTGAGTTCTCGTTACTGGCTCCAGCTCCTGCCAAGCTAGCAGTTCGAAAGCATGCCAGTGCGAGTAGATTAATAGGTATCACTTTGGAGACAGAGATGAGCACTGGGCCCTAGAGTCAGAGACGATTGAACAGGGAAATCTTTACCTTTTGTAGGATTTCAATCAGAATAGAACTGTAAGGGACCTGCAATAGAATGAGCAAAAGAGAAAGATGGCTCAGTGGTTAAGACGCTAAGCTTGTCGATCAGAAAGGTCGGCAGTTCAGCGGTTTGAATCCCTAGCGCCGCGTAACGGAGTGAGCTCCCGTGACTTGTCCCAGCTTCTGCCAACCTAGCAGTTCAACAGCATGTAAAAAATGCAAGTAGAAAAATAGGAACCACCTTTGGTGGGAAGGGAACAGCATTCAGTGCGCCTTCAGCATTTAGTCATGCCAGCCATATGACCACAGAGACGTCTTTGGACAGCGCTGGCTCTTCGGCTTTGAAATGGAGATGAGCACCGCCCTCTAGAGTCGGGAACGACTAGCACATATGTAGGAGGGGAACCTTTACCTTAAGGCCAGAACTACCTATACTTAAATTTATTTTTAAGGCAATGGGTGGTGGGGCTGAAATCACAGTTTCAGATCAAAGACCACCGTATCTTCTTCATCTTCCTTTTGGGGTGAATTCTCGGATCTTCCTTGTCCAGCAATATGGATTGTGTGGTCCCTGCTTGGCACAGAAAATGGGCACCGAGGGAAGCGTGTGTGAATCAAGTCCGCCGTCTATTTATATCCCAGTAAAATTGCCCAGCCGAGCGTTCAGTCCCACCGTCCCTCCATGATGGCCTGATTCAGAGGACGCCATTCTCAGGAAGGTCTGCCGGTGGATTTTTCTCCTGGTTCTCCTTGAGTGGGAGGGGAAAAAAGGAATTTATTTGGGAAATACCTTCCCAAAAAGGACAGGCTATCCAGAGATTCTCCGGGCTGGTGTGGGATAACCTGGTCCCCTTTTGATAAGTAAAAGTGGGGTGTGTGTGGAAGTGATGGAACAGCTCAATTCCCATTTAGATGTTATCTTTAACTTACAGCCACAATTGGGAGGAGAATTTCTGCTGCTAAGGAAGGCGGTTTTTAAGAGTCATGTCAGATTTTAATTTTTCTTTCTTTCTTTCCTTCTTTCTTTTTCTTTCTTTTTTTCTTTCTTTCCTTCCTTCCTTCTTTCTGTCCTTCCCCTCTCTTCCTTCCTTCCTCTTTCTTTTTCCTTTCTTTCCTTTTTTCCTTTCTTCCTTTCTCTCTCTTTCCTTCCTTCTTACTTTGCTTCTTTCTGTGCTTCCCCTCTCTTTCCATCATTCGTTCCTTCCTTCCCCTTTTCTTCCTTCATTTCCCTTTCTTTTTTCATTCCTTATTTCCTTCCCTCCTTCTTTCCATCGTTTTCCTTTCTTCCTTTTTCTCTCTCTTTCTTTCCTTCCTCCCTCTCTCCCTCCTTCTTTCTGTCCTTCCTTCTTTTCTCTTTTTTCTTTTTCTCTTTCTTTCTTTCTTTTTTTCTTTCTTCTCCCTCCCTCCCCCTTACTTCTTTCTCCCTCCCTCCCTCCCTCTTTCTTTCTTTGCCTCCCATCTTACCCTGAGGTAGCTCCGCAACTGACAAGGTTAAAAAGAATCAAACCATGCCATCGTTATTAAGCAAATCACTGCAGTTGGTAAATGACCCTCTGGGACCCTGCAACCATCATAAATGCCTACCAGTTGCCAAGTGCCCAAATTATGATCCCTTTGACCATTGGGAATGCTGCAGTGGTCATAAGTGTGAAGACTAGTTGCAAGTCACTATTTGGAGTGCCGTTGTACAACTTCGAACGATCAGATGAATAGTTGTAGGTCAAGGACTCCCTTGTATTGAACCAATTTCGTCGTATTTAAGTACAATGACAATAAAGATTATACTTATTGGGCGGGGGGGCGGAGAAGCTGCAATATTTCACTGATCGAAAACCTGGCAAATAGCAATGAAACAGCCGCTGACTGCAGAGGTCTTTCTCACTGATTATTGGAAACTGTTAATTAGACTGTGCCAGGCTCGGGTATAAATTTAATGATGAACACACACACACACACCCGCCCCCACCTTCCTCCAGCTTTTTCCCTTTCCTTGTTCGGTTCCTTTAATCTTGTTCTTATTTTTGTGATTTTTAAAATCTTAAAAGTCTCAGCCGAGGAAAGGTGGTTGGATTCGAAGCCGTTTCTTTGGCCTCTTTCTGGCGGACGCAGCTCTCTTCTGTTGTGCTGAAGCTGAATGAAAGTGAATATTTCCATCGCCCGAATTTTGATGTGGTGTTATCACAGTAGACCTAGCAGCCGGGGAGGGAGGGAGGGAGGGATGTACAGATTCTCGACTTACAACAGTTCATTTAGTGGTCGCTCAAAGGTACAACGGCACTGAAAATCGTGACTTACGCCTAGTCCTCACACTTATCACCATTGCAGCATCCCAATATCTGATATTAACTTGGGAGAAAGAAAGAAAGAAAGAAAGAAAGAAAGAAAGAAAGAAAGAAAGAAAGAAAGAAACAGTGATGAGGAAGGAAGGAAGGAAGGAAAGAAAAAGAGGAAGGAAGGAAAGAGAGCGAGGAAGGAAGGAAAGGAAAAAAAGGAAGGAAGGGTAGGAAAAAGGGAGAGAGAAAGAAGGAGGGAGAGGGAGAATGACGGAAGGGAGAGGGAGGGAAGGAAGGGTAGGAAAAAGGGAGAGAGGGAGAAGGAAGGGAGGGAGGGAGGAAGGGAAGGAAGGGAAGGAAGGGTAGGAAAAAGGGAGGGAAAAAGAAAGAGAGGGAAAAGGAAGGAAAGGAGGGGGAGGGAGGAAGGAAGGGTGGAAAGGTAGAGAGAAAGAAAGAGAGAGAGGGAGAAGGAAGGGAGGGAGGGGGATGGAGGGAGGGAGGGTAGGAAAAAAGGAGAGTGAAAGAAAGAGAGGAAGGGAAGGAAGAAAGTAAAAAAGGAAGGGTAGGAAAAGGGGAGGGAGAAAGAAAGAGAGGGAAAAGGAAGGAAAGGAGGAGGAGGGAGGAAGGAAGGGTAGGAAAAAGGGAGAGAGAAAGAGGGAAAAGGAAGGAAAGGAGGAGGAGGGAGGGAGGGAGGAAGGGTAGAAAAAAGGGAGGGAGAAAGAAAGAGGGAGAGGGAGAATGAAGAAAGGGAGAGAGAGGGAGGAAGGAAAGGGAGAGGAAGGGAAGGAAGGAAGGGTAGGAAAAAGGGAGGGAGGGAAAAGGAAGGGAGGGAGGAAGGAAGGAAAGAGAGAGGAAGGGAAGGAAGGGTAAGAAAAAGGGAGGGAGAAAGAAAGAGAGAAGGAAAAGGAAGGAAAGGAGGGAAAGGGAGGGAGGAAGGGTAGGAAAAAGGGAGAGAGAAAGAAAGAGAGGGAGAAGGAAAGGAGGGGAAGGGAAGAAAAAGGAAGGAAGCATAGGAAAAAGGGAGAGAAAGAAAGAGAGAGAGGGAGAAGGAAGGGAGTAAGGAAGGAAGGGTAGGAAAAGGGGAGAAAGAAAGAGAGAGGGAAAAGGAAGGAAAGTAGGAGGAGAAAGGGAGGAAGGAAGGAATGGTAGGAAAAGGGGAGAGAGAAAGAAAGACAGAGAAGGAAGGGAGGGGGAGGGAGGGAGGAAGGAAAGAGAGAGGAAGGAAGGAAGGAAGGAAGGAAGAACGGCACTGAAAAAAGTGACTTCGGACCATTTTTCACACTTTGTAGGGTTCCCCATCCTCAGGTGATCAAATTTCAGGCGCTTGGCAACTGACTCATATTTACGATGGATCATGTGATCCCCTTTGGTGATCTTCTGGCAAACCAACGCAAGGGGGACGCCGGGTTCGCTTAACCACCATATTTACGAACTTAACCCCTGCAGCGATTCCCTTAACAACGGTGGCAGGGAAGGTTGTAAAATGGGGCAACGCTCCCTTAACAAACGTTAAACGCTTAGCGACAGGACCTTTGGGCCTCAGTGGTGGTCGTACGTCGAGGACCGCCTGTGTAAAAATTGAATTGCCAATACGCCATGCAGCAGATCACAAAAAAATTGTATGTACCTAAGTTGGACTCCGTTTCTGAAGCTGGTGGCTAAAGCGACCGGGAGAGATTTAAATGGCCGAAAGTTCTTGTTCTAAATAGATTTTAGAAGGGAAACCAACCTGCTTTTGTCTTCCCCATTTATGTGATTACTTTGCCTGCAAGAGCCAAGAAAATTCTGCCCGGAGAGAGACGGTGAATGTCATTCTGCTTGTACGTCCATCTTTTTCAATTTCTTTTCCCTGATCACGGGAAGTGTTAAATACCCCTTTATAAGGCCTCGGTGAGGTCACACTTGGAATCCTGCATCCAGTTTTGGTCACCACAATTGAAAAGAAGATGCGGAGACTCTAGAAAGAGTGCAGAGAAGAGCAAGAAAGAGGATTCGGGGGACTGGAGGATAAAACGTACGACAAACAGTTGGGTTCCACCACAAAACCGCGGACGACAAAATCGCGCTCGACGAAAGCGCGTATGTGACGTCATCACAGCGCGACGAAAACATCGCGCTGTGAGCGGAAAATTTAAAATTAAAGCGAAAACCTTACCCTAACCCCCCCAAACCTAACCCTAAACCTAACCCTAAACCTAACCCTTGACCTAACCCTAAACCTAACCCTAAACCTAACCCTTAACCTAACGCTAAACCTAACGCTAACCCTTAACCTAACGCTAAACCTAACCCTAACGCTTAACGTAACCCTAAACCTAACCCTAACCCTTAACCTAACCCTTACCTTTATGTGAATCGGCTTGCTTTAATTTTATTTTAATTTAATTTATTTTTTAATTTTTTTCGTCGCGCTGTGATGACGTCACGTACGCGCTTTCGTCGAGCGCGATTTTGTCGTCCGCGGTTTTGACGGGTCACGAACAGTTGCAGGAATTTGGTATGTAGTTGAATGAAGAGAAGGACTAGGGGTGACATGATAACCGTCTTCCAATATTTGATGGGCTCCCCCAAAGAAGAGGGGCTCAAGTTATTCTCCAAAGCACCCAAAGGCAGGCGAAGAAGCAATGGATGGAAACTAATCAAAGGAGAGAAGCAACTTGGAATTAAGGAGAAACTTCCTAATATTCCTAATCAGTGGGACAGAAGTTGCCTCCAGAAGTTGTGAATTCTCCAGCGTTTTAAGAAGAGATTGAACAACCATTTGTCTGAAGTGGTGTAGGGTCTCCTGCTTGAGCAGGGGGTTGGACTAGAAGACCTCCAAGGTCCCTTCCAACTCCGTAATTCTGTTATTTTACCAACATCTACCCGTGTTTCTCCATCATGGGTGTGTGTGTGTGGGTCCTTGGGAACTCCTCCTATGTTGTCATATAACTCCTTGTGTAGGTGTGGCAGTCACCCATGGCCCAGTGCATAACAGGGCATGCGCAGCCACGCTGAACCACACAGGAAAAAACAAACTCCTAAAGGACATAACATCCTGATAGTTCACTCTAGATCAGTGTTTCTCAACCTTGGCAACTTGAAGATGTCTGGACTTCAACTCCCAGAATTCCCCAGCCAGCGAATGCTGGCTGGGGAATTC
>NW_022473626.1:64762-73964 GCF_009769535.1 Thamnophis elegans
GTTCTGTTTTGGATCACGCTTTCTGAACAGGTTGGTTATTTCTTGATTATTTGCAGCTTTCCCCCTATAAATCAGTGTTTTTTTCAATCTTGGCAACTTGAAGGTGAGTGGACTTCATCTCCCATAATTCCCCCGTTAGCCATGCTGGCTGTGGGATTCTGGGAGTCGAAATCCACCCATCTTAAAGTATGCTGACTGGGGGAATCTGGGAATTGAAATCCACCCATCTTAAAGTATGCTGACTGGGGGATTCTGAGAATTGAAATCCACCCATCTTAAAGTATGCTGACTGGGGGATTCTGAGAATTGAAATCCACCCATCTTAAAGCATGCTGACTGGGGGATTCTGGGAGTCGAAATCCACCCATCTTAAAGTATGCTGACTGGGGGATTTTGGGAATTGAAATCCACCCATCTTAAAGCATGCTGACTGGGGGATTCTGGGAGTCAAAATCCACCCATCTTAAAGCATGCTGACTGGGGGATTCTGGGAATTGAAATTCACCCATCTTAAAGCTTGCTGACTGGGGAATTCTGGGAATTGATTTCCTGCCATCTTAAACAATGTTGGCTGGGGAATTCTGGGACTTGAAGTCCTGCCATCTTAAACAATGATGGCTAGGGGATTCTGTGAGTCGAACTCCACCCATCTTAAAGTATGCTGACTGGTGGATTCTGGGAGTTGAAATCCACCATCTTAAACAATGTTGGCTGGAGGATTCTGGAAGTCGAAATCCACCCATCTTAAAGCTTTCTAACTGCGGAATTTTGGGAGTTGATTTCCTGCCATCTTAAACAATGTTGGCTGGGGAATTCTGGGAGTTAAACTCCACTTATTTTAAAGCCTGACAACAGGGAGAATTCTGGGAATTGAAGTCCAGCCATCTTAAAAGTGCCCTAGGTTGAATGACACTGCTTTAAATGTTTGCAAGAAACTTGCAGGTTTCCAATCAGAATGAAATTAAGTTTTAATGAAATTGGAATAATGAAGCTGGGCATGTCTAGTTTAATGCAAAGAAGGACTAAGGGGTGACATGATAGGAGTGCTCCAATATTTGAGGAGCTACCACAAAGAAGAGGGAGTCAAGCTATTCTCCAAAGCACCTGAAGGCAGGACAAGAAACAATGGGTGGAAACTAATCCAGGAGGGAAGTAACTTAGAACTAAGGATAAATTTCCTAATAGTTAGAACAATTAATTCGTGGAACAGCAGTGCCTAGCAACAGCAAGCGATTCACTTAACAACAGTGGCAAGAAAGGTCGTAAAATGGGGCCAAACTTAACAGCCGTCTTGCTTAGCAATGGAAATTCTGGACTCAATTGTGGTCGTAAGACGAGGACAACTTGTATTCTGCGGACGGTAAATTTGGCCTTTTCCACGTTCACATTCCTCCATGCTTTGCATGTTGCAAAGTGTGAGAACTCTTAATAAAAATGAAACAGGATCCCAACAAGTTAAAATTTGGGATTTCCACACCCAGTCAGGCTGGATAATCAAATATTCTTTATTGGCCAAGTATGATTGGACACACAAAGAATTTGTCTCTGGTGCATAAGCTCTTAATATACACAAGTGACAAAATCAGAAATTGTAACATACAATTGTAAGTCATGAGATATAACCAACAAGTGATAGTCATAAGGTACCAATAGGAGTAGGTAATAGGAAAGGTGAGAAGGATAATAGATTAAGAAGGATAAGACAGGTAATCCTCGACTTACGACCACAATTGAGCCACACACCTCTGTTGTTAAGTGAGACATTTGTTAAGTGACTTTTGCCCCATTTTTTGAGCTTTCTTGCCACCGTTCTTAAGTGAATCACTGCAGCAGTTAAGGTAGTAAGCCCGGTTGTTAAGTGAATCTGGTTTCCCCCTTGACTTTAGTGACTAAATGAACTGTTGTAAGTTGAGGACTACCTGTAGATCACAGAGATCATAGAGCCCTGGTTTGCAAAATTCAGATTTATTTATTACTAGCTGGATACCCGTGCTTTGCGATGAAACTATGTGATCGGGTAATGCAGGAGAAATCAGTTTCGCAATCCGTTGACTCAGTGGTGGTCGGTGATTGAAACACATAAGGGAATATCTTTCTGCCGCCTTGAGTCCGGAAGCAGTTTCATAGGTGGAAGGCATAGACATTTTGGTGAGGTACTGATGTTTAGTACTGTAAGGAGCCCCCGACCACTCCTGAGTGAAGGAGTGGAAGGTCTGCCAGTTTGAACTGAGGTAACGGAATGTGAGGCAACTGGCAGTCGGAACAGAGTTCTTTTCAGGTGGGGAGGGAGAGTAGAACTCCTTAGCATCAGAGCGTGTTAATTACAGTATAACAAATACAAATGATCTGATGGTCATTTTGAAAAATCCTTTCTAAGCGAGCACCTAGAAGCCGAGAGGAACGTACGTGCCAAATTTCAAGTTTGTTGGCTTTACGGTTCTGGAGATTTCGTGATGCTGCGTGAGTGGCATTTCGCTTTTATATATATATATAGATAGATTATTATTATTTTTTAAAGGGGGGGGTTCACTCTCCATCCTGTCCTTTGTCCCCTGCTTGCTGTTCCGAGTCCTTTTCTTGCAACAAGGCCAGATTGATTGCATTCAAGGCCGTAAGGATTCGGGCGTTGGGATGTCTGCCAAATGCCTCCTGCAGGCTGCAGTGCATTGTGGGAAGGTGCTTTAAATTAAGATGATGGCTGTGCCCCCGGGGAGGCTCCGAGGAGTCGTTGGATGGCGTTCCGTGCCGCCACTCGTCCCATTAGTCACGATGCCTTGGCGAGGCGGGCTGGTGCGTAATGCGTCTTGTCTGCCTAGATGGATTCCTCTCAGCATCCTTGCAATTTCTTTTAAGAGGGGAGGATGGACAGATGGAGGCTTTGATTGCTTTGGGGGGGGGGGACAGGGGCACGAAGCGGCTGATTCAGGTTCAGAAGAAGCCTGGATGAGGATGGGATGATTTTGGATTACCTGGAACGACTTGCCTTCAGAGGTTGTGGGCGCTCCAACACTGGAGTTTTTAAAAGAAGAGGTTGGACAGCCATTTTTCTGGAATGGGACAGAGTTTCCTGCTTGAGTAGGGGGTTGGACTAGAAGACCTCCAAGGTCCCTTCCAACTCTGTTATTCTGTTATTTTTCTAGAAGGGGATAGGGTCTCCTGATTGAGCAGGGGGCCAGATTAGAAGACCTCCAAGGTGCATTGATTGTAAGTGTGAAAAATGGTCATAAGTCACTTTTTTTTCAGAACAGTTATAACTTTGAATGGTCACTAAATAAATTCTTGTAAGTCGAGGACTCCCTGGACTAGTTAGTAGAAAGGGAGTTTTTAATTTAGTTTAAAATAGTTTAAATAATTTACTAGAAGAGGGAGTCAAGCTATTCTCCAAAGCACCTGAGGGTAGAACAAGAAACACTGGGTGGAAACTAATCAAGGAGAGAAGTAACCTAGAACTAAGGAGAAATTTCCTGATAATGAGAACAATTAATCAGTGGAACAGCTTGCCACCAGAAGTTGGGGGGGGGGCTCCAAGTTTTTAAGGAGACTGGACAACCATTTGTCTGAAATGGTATAGGGTTTCCTGTCTGAGCAGGGGGTTGGACTAGAAGACCTTTAAGGTCCCTTCCAACTCTACTGTTCTGTTCTGTTTTATTCTGTTCTGTTCCATTCCTTTCCACTCCATTCCATTCTATTCTTATTCTATTCTTATTCTATTCTTATTCTATTCTTATTCTATTCTTATTCTATTCTTATTCTATTCTTATTCTATTCTTATTCTATTCTTATTCTACTCTGCTCTGCTCTATTCTACTCAAGTCACTATGCAGATTTTTTTTTTTAAAAAAGCTGATATTCAACCACATAAAATCTTTTTTCCTTCTGCTGTTGTATGGCTGGCAGCTCCTAAGTTGGTGAAGGAATATCTCCCTGTTGCATCACTTGCTACATGACACAAAGGCGTTTGTTAGACAAAAAAAAGTTCTGCGGATTTCAAGTCCCAGAATTCCCAAGACGGCGGGATGGCCAGAGAATTCTGGGAATTTGAATTGCAGTGATTCACTTAACAATTGTTAAGTGGTGAACAAAAGGCCTGAATCAGGAGCGGTAGCATTTTCCATAGCAATAGAAATTCTGGGCTCGGTTGTGGTCGTAAGTATGCGACTGTGACGGCGAATATCCATTATGGTCTTAATGCGAGGACGACCTCAAGAAAACCTTGTGGAAGGAAGTGAGAAAAATCCATTGGTGCCGCGCTTAAGGAAGAGAGAAAGGGAGGCAGCAGAAATGCCATTAGCTGGGTCATTGTGCCTCCCTGAGTGGGCCCTGCATAATATAAAATTTGCAACATGAAATAAGATTTAATTTTGTGCGTCGGATTCCTGGTCTCCAGCACAGCTGCTGCGGAGGCTCTGTGTGTGTGTGTGTGTGTGTGTGTGTGTGTGTGTGTGTTTAAGTAACACCCTGCCTTTTGGAAGAAGCGGTTGTCCCTCGGAAATCAAACACCCAGCTGGCAACGGGCAAATCCCCGTTCCAGCATCCCGGTTTTCGGCTTTAAACGATTCAGGGGAGGTTATGGGAAAATGTCTTTTTTTTGGCCCTGGTCTCTGGGAAGTGAACGCAAAGCTGGCAAAATGGTATTTTTTTTTTGGGGTGGTCAGATCAAAGGCCTGGCCAAAAAGAGCTTTATCAGTTCCCAAGAATGAAAGTTTGAGAGTTGTTCCTCTAGTTTTTGGCATAATTTGGTGGGCATTGTGTTGCTTCTGGTCTTTTGGGGCTTCTAAAGAGTGCAGCCATTGCTTCTATAACAGAATAATAGCAATAGCAATAGCAGTTAGACTTATATACCGCTTCATAGGGCTTTCATCCCTCTCTAAGCGGTTTACAGAGTCAGCATATTGCCCCCAACAACAATCCGGGTCCTCATTTTACCCACCTCGGAAGGATGGAAGGCTGAGTCAACCCTGAGCCGGTGAGATTTGAACCACTGAACTGCAGATAACAGTCAGCTGAAGTGGCCTGCAGTACTGCACCCTAACCACTGCGCCACCACCGAGATTTGGGAGGGACCTTGGAGGTCTTCTAGTCCAGCCCCTTCCTCAAACAGGAGAACCTATACCGTTTCAGATAAGTGACTCTCTAGACCAGTGGTGAAATTCATTTTTTTTAAAACTACTGGGCGTGGCTTGGGAAGGATGCTGCAAAATCTCCATTCCCACCCAACTCTGGGGCCAGCCAGAGGTGGTATTGACGGTCCTCCAAACTACTCGAAATTTCCGCTACCGGTTCTCCAAAACCTGTCAGATGACCTGCTGAATTTCACCCCTGGTCTAGACTCTTCTTAAAAAGATCCAGTGATGGAGCGCCCACAATTTCTGGTGGCAAGCTGTTCCACTGGTTAATTGTCCTCGCTGTTAGGATTTTTCTCCTTAATTCCAGGTTGCTTCTCCCTTTTATTAGTTTGCATCCATTGTTTCAAGCCTTGCTCTCTGGTGCTTTGGAGAATAGCTTGACCCCCTTCTTCTTTGTGGCAACCCCTGAGATATTGGAAGACTGCTATCATGCCACCCCCTCCCCAATCCTTCTTTCCTCTAGACTGGCCAAACTCAAATCCAGGAGACTGGACAACAGTTTGTCTGAAGTGGTGTAGGGTTTCCTGCCTAAGCAGGGGGTTGGACTAGAAGACCTCCAAGGTCCCTTCCACCTCTGTTATTCTATTCTATTCTATTCTATTCTATTCTATTCTATTCTATTCTATTCTATTCTATTCTATTTTCTTTCTTAACTACCCAGCTAGTCCTCGGATAATGAACATTCATTAACAACGTAACAAGACCTCTGCCCTAACAGGGTCAAATATTTATGACGGTGGCCACATCCCAGGGGGGTTAACGTGATCGCCATTTGCAACCTTCCCAGGAAGCTTCCCATATAAGCAAAGTCAATGTAGGCAGCTGGTTTCGCTTAAACAACCACCTGATTCGCTTAACGTGATTCGGCCATCGGCATGGGTTTGCAATGCTCGCAGCCTCCCGCTGTGACACGATTGGCGTTTGCCATCTTCCTTAGAGAGTTTTCTGGCTAAGAAAACCCATTCAAGAACCCTGGATTGGCTGAACGACCACGCGACTGGCACGATTCGCTTAACAACCGTGGCAAAAAACGGTCATAAAACGGAGCGCGGCTCACTTAACAACCAGGTTCTGGTCCAAGTACGTTTGTAAATTGAGGCTTCCCTATTGAAGATTTAAAAATATAAAAATTCGCCAATGTTCTTTTAGAACCGGATATTTCTAGAAGTTTCCGGTCTCTTCCGGGCGTCTAGAGCGGCGGAATCAGGTTTTACTTTGATGTCTTCATCTCGAACCAGGAGGGACTATCTCCCTGATTAATATGATGATGGTGGCTATTATCCTTGGCCCACCCCTCGAGTTTTTTCTCTGCTTCTCTAACCACCGGAAACCGTCTCTCTCCTCGGCTTTGGGAAAATGATGGATAGCCCCATTTAAGATTTCCAGAAATAAAATATTAATCTGCGTTGCCCCTGTCTCCACCTTCATTAAAGCTCCCTGAGACACAGTGCCAGATCCGAGCGAGAGCTCTCCGCCCTGCCAGAAGCTCTTTGAAGATAATTAATATATCTTCTTTTTTTTTTCTTTGTCCCAATCCTTCCATCCAGCTGAAATGAGAAAGGAGGAAGGAAGGAAGGTTTTTCCCTCAGCTCCACACAGGTGTTTTTCAACCTGGGTGTGTGTGTGTGTGGCTTTAAGAGGCATGGACTGCAACTCCCAGAATTCCCCAGCCAGCATAGCTGGCTGGGGAATTCTGGGAGTTGGAGTCCCTGTGTCTTCAGGTACATATATATGTGAGAAATTATCCTTGTGATAAAGGAAGGAAGCATCCTTCCTTTCTCTCCTTTGATATTCTCCTTCTTTTCTGTTCTGTCCTACATTCCTTCATCCTTCGTTCCTTGCTTCCTTTCTCTTCTACCTCTCCTTTTCTGTCTTTCCTGCCTCTTCTTGTTCTCTTCTAATCCCTTCCTTCCTTCCTCACCTCTTGTCTTCTCCCATCCTTCCTCCTATCTTCTCCTACACTTCTTCTCTCCTCTTCCTTCCTCTCCTTTTCATCTTTCTTCCTGTCTTCTTCCCTCCATTCTTCTCTCCCCTTCCTTCCTTCCTTCCTTCCTTCCTCCCTTTCTCCTTGTCTCATTCCTTCCTGTCTACCTTCTCTTGTCTCCTCTCTCTTCTTTTCTCTCTCTTCTCTTCTCTCTTCCCCTCGCCTCTCCCATTCCTTCCTTCCTCCCTCCCTTCCTTTCTTCCTTCCTTCCTCCCAGTCTCATTCCTTTCTGTCTACCTCTGTCTTCTCCCCTCCCCTCTCTCCTCCCTCTTCTTCTTTTCTCTTTCTTCTCTTCTTTTCCCTTCTCTTCTCTTCCCTTCCTGCCCCATCTTATCTTACCTTACCTTATCATAGTCTTTCTTCCTTGCTTCCTTCCTTCCTCCTTTCTTCTCCCTCCCTTCTTCTCTCCTGTTCCCATTCCTTCCTCCCCGTCTCCCTCCCTCCCTTCTTCTCCTACCTATGCTTGCTGGCTAGGGAATTCTGGGAGTCGCAGGCTTTGTTAGATGCTCTCACCTGGGAGACACATCCCAAAATGTTGAAAATTGGCCCAGATTGGAATCCTGTACCTGGAGCAGGCAAAGGGATAGGGGTGTGTGTGGGAGTTTAAATCTTTGCTGAATGGATTGGAGCAAGTACCGAAAAGGGGAGATGGCAGATGGCAGCCCCCACATGGAGGGAGGGAGGAGATTTCTCTGGATGGCACGTAGGTGCGAAAGGCGCCTGGAACAAAACGTTGAAAGAGGTGGGAAAATCTTGGGGGGGGGTTTTCTTTGGCTCAGAACAGGTGGCCATCTTTATTTTATTTTATTTTTCAACTGGGTCTGCCTTCTATTTAGATCCATATGGGGGAAAATGCTTGCTCTCTATGCAGAGGCCCATCCTGACTCTTTCATATCTCCAGATTTAATTAATCTCCATTGACTCATAGGGCTGGAAGGGACCTTGGAGATCATCTAGGTCCGGGGTCCCCAAATTTGGCAACTTTAAGACTTGTGGACTTCAATTCTCAGAATTCTCCAGCCAGCATAGCTCAAACTGCGGCTCTGGAGCTGCATGTGGCTCTTTCCTCCCTCTGCTGCGGCTCCGTCACCAATCGGCACCACAATTTTGAGAGGAGCTTCTGGGTGGGGGGGAGAGAAGCACAGTGCGCCAGGCGAAGACTCTATGGCAAATGGGGTGGGTTTTCCAGTTGTCTCTACAATTGATAGCGCTTTCGGTTATGACAGGTAGAGGAAAAAGGACGCCACGCTAGGAGGAGACTCTATGGTGGGGGAAACTGAACTTCTGGTCAGCTCCAGCATTGGAAAAAGGACGCCGCGCTAGGAGGAGACTCTATGGTGGGGGAACTGAACTTCCAGTCAGCTCCAGAATTGAACAGGGGGCTTCCGGTTAAGACCTTTGTGGCTCCCGGTGTTTTCTGGGGAAAATGGGTCCAAATGGTTCTTTGAGTGTTTAAGTTTGCCGACCCTTGGTATAGGTCAACCCTTTGACCAACGCAGGGGTGAAAAAGAGTGTGGATCCATTCCTTTTTCTCTCGGTCTTCAGATTTTAATTTATTTTTTTAATGGGGGGGAGGAAGGCACAGAGCCTGACCCTTGGGTTTTTTTTTTTTAAGTGACAGGACCATTTTTCACACTTACGACCATTGCAGTCACAAGATCAAAATTGAGACACTTGGCAACTGACTCATATTGGTCACCATTGCATGTCCCGGGGGTCCCATGCAGGGGTGGGTTTCAACCGGTTCGCACCGGTCCCTGCGATCCGGTTGGTCGCTGAACCTGGAAGTAAGTAACTTCCGGGAACGGCAAAGCCCCCCCCGCGCCCGCACATGCCTGCACACCCGCGCCCGCTCCTTACCTGGTTTTTACGAATTCTGCGCTTCCACGCATGCGCAGAACGCATACAGCGCCTGTGCGATCCTCCAGGAGCAGCTGGAGCATCGCGCAGACGCTAGTATGCATGCACGCGCTGCGTGCGTGCGTGCGCCGCGTGCGTGCGCAAGGACGCCGCACACGTGCGCGAGGACGCCGCCGGCCTCGTTCCAACCGAACCGGTTGGAACGGGGCGAGAAACCCACCCCTGGTCCCAT
>NW_022473627.1:0-10000 GCF_009769535.1 Thamnophis elegans
AAAAGGTACAGAGAGACAAAAGGAAGGAGTGAGAGAGGGAGAGAGAGAGAGAGAGAGAGAGAGAGAGAGAGAAAGAAAGAAAGAAAGAAAGAAAGAAAGAAAGAAAGAAGAAAGAAAGAAAGAAGAAAGAAAGAAAGAAGAAAGAAAGAAAACACATGGCCGGCAAGCCACTCCCACCAGGTCACATGGCCGGCAAGCCACTCCCACAAAGGTCACCAGAACCGGTCAGAACTGGCTGAATACCACCTCTGGTTCTAAAGTATGATCATGATCATACTTTCCATCACATTTATTTCCACAAAGTAAGCTCTTCATCTGAACGGCAAGACATGTTTTACATTGTAGCTCCAAACGGAATTAGTAAAACTCTCCGCAGCTTCCTGTAAACTGTTTGTGAAGCATGATAGATAAAACCACACACCGATATTCTACATTAATCCCCATACTGAGCTGTGGTGGCCCAGTGGTTAAAATGCAGTACTGCAAGCTACTTCTGCTGACTGTTGGCTGCCTGTAATTTGGCAGTTCAAATCTCACCAGGCTCAAGTTTGATTCAGCCTTCCATCCTCCTGAGGTCGGCAAAATGAGGACCCAGATTGTTGGGGGCAAAATGCCGACTTTGTAAATGGTTTAGAAAGGGCTGTAAAACACTGTGAAGTGGTATATAAGTCTAAGTGCTATTGTTATACTTACAATGTCCCTGGTATTTTGATTTACTTATGATTTTCCCTTGTCCATTTAGACATGATCTTCCCTGTCGTGTTTTCCATCCCTGCAAATGTTATTTATTTACTTATTTATTTGTATCCTGCCTTTATTATTTTCACACCTTCCTCCTCTTATTTTTCCTCACAACAACCACCCTGTGAGATGAAACTGAGTTGAGACAGAATAACTAGCCCAAAGCTTTCATGACTTTCATGGCTAAGGCAGGACCAGAACTCACAGTCTCCCATTTTCTAGCCTGGTATTTTAAAAAGTAAATGATTTTCTGTGGGTTTTACTCCACTAGTTGTAACCAACTAGTGAGAGAATGGCCCTCATCTCTTTTCTTTAAGCCATTGAGCCAGCACTATCTGAAAATGTGTCTTTGGTCGTGTGTCCATCATGCTGAAGCATGAAGTGTACAGCAAAATATGGAATGTTAGTATCTTTCCACCAGAGTGTACCTATTTATCTACTTGCATTTGCATGGTTTCCACCTGCTACGTTGGCTGGAACTGAGGTAAGTGATGGGAGCTCGCTCCATCACATGGTGGTAGGACTCAAACCGCTGGAGTATAGATCTTCTCTGGTGTCTTTTTTAAGCTACGGAGTCACCGTGACTCTCCAGTGCTTTAACCACTAGCCAAACTGGCTCTCATATTATAGTGTCATACCTTACCTTCTCTCTATTATACTTCAAGAGATTGAGAGTAGAGATGTGCAAAGAGATTCATGTTTCTAACCTCAAAAAAATGAAACTGGAAAGAGATTGTGCATGCTTTGAATTCTATTTTGAGGTTGGAATGGAGCAAGCTGCTTTGGTCCAACCTTGAAGTAAAACTTGGCCATTTCAAGCAGAGTGGTTTTAAGTGTTAAATTACTTTGCAGATTGGCCGTGCAAAGATATCTGTTAGTGTATGCACAACTATACTTAATTATAACTATAACTTAACTATAGACATGTATATTCTTTATGGTGTTAAGGTGTAAATGCAAAGACTATTAACTGTGTAATTATGGTTTCATTTGTTCATATAGCTTTGATAGATGAATGCAACCTAGTGTTCAGATCTTGAGCTTTGAGGTGATTTTCAATATGCAAAGAGTATGTGATGGTTTATGCAAATAAATAAACATGCAAATAAACCTGCAATGGTTTATTGATTGAACATTCCTACATGTGTGCTCTAATGTCTTATTATTGGAATGATATAATACATGCAGAAATAAGCACTTGGAGTCCTTTAATTTGCAGTCAACAGCTACCATTTTTTAAATTTTATTTATTTTATTTTATTTTGCTCTGCTCTGCTCTGCTCTGCTTTGCTTTGCTTTATTTTATTTTGTATATGCTCTTCTCACCCAGCTAGTAAATTAAATTACTAAATTAGAAACTCTGGGCAGCTTACGAACATAATAAAACATAGATACAAACATTAAAACTTTAAATATTAAATAAACAGAAATTAAACATGTTAAAATCTGAATACTAGATGGTATAGATCGTGGGTGTAGATTGCAGGTGTCATGTTGCTATCACATGATGTTTCGTGACTTTTTCCCCTTCACGGAGCTGAAGTGGGTGTGGCCTGCGCATGACTCATTTGGGCCACCAATTTGACACCCTTGGTGTAGATGGAATCTTCTCCTACAAACCACCTCCAATATAGTACACCCCTCCCCATCGGGACCCCAGGCCAATAAGAACAGCCAGGTTATAAATCCCTTCCAGAAGGGAAGATGGAGATGGGGCTCACCTTGAGGGGCACAATGTTCCAGAGGGCATCACAGTAAAACAAAAAAAGACCTTTTTCCTGGACTCTGGCAACTAGAATTGTTAGATTAGTGGATCCACTGCATATCCCTCCTGCCGGAAAGGGTTGGATGGGCCAATCCCATTGGGGTGAGACAGTTCTTGAGCCCTAAAGCCTACCAAATTGAAATTTGGCACAAATATAGATAGATAGATAGATAGATAGATAGATAGATGGATGGATGGATGGATGGATGGATGGATGGATGGATGGATGGATGGATGGTAGATAGATAGATAGATAGATAGATAGATAGATAGATAGATGATAGATAGATAGATAGATAGATAGATAGATAGATAGATAGATAGATGATAGATATAGATAGATAGATAGATAGATAGATAGATAGATAGATAGATAGATAGATAGATAGATAGATAGATAGATAGATAGATAGATATAGAGATATATATTCGCCAAACTACCTTTCTAATAGACAAGCTCAGCATCTTAGCCACTGAGCCACCGTGTCCCATATATGAATGAGCCTATGGGAGCAGTGGCTCAGTGGATAAGCCGCTGAGCTTGTCGATCAGAAAGGTCGGCAGTTCGGTGGTTCATATCCTTAGCACTGCGTAACAGAGTGAGCTCCCATTAGTTGTCCCAGCTTCAGTTCAAAAATATGTAAACATGCAAGTAGAAAAATAGGGATTACTTTGGTGGGAAAGTAACAGTGTTCCGTGCGCCTTTGGCATTTAGTCATGCCGGTCACATGACCACGGAGACGTCTTTGAACAGCGCTGACTCTTCAGCTTTGAAATGGAGATGAGCACTGCCCCCTAGAGTCAGGAACAACTAGCACATATGTGCAAGGGGAACCTATACATACATACAAACATACATACAAACATACATACAAACATACATACATACATACATACATACATACATACATACATACATACATACGAAATTGAATGGAAATAAGATGTATCTGACTTACGGTATTTGTTTTCAGACTGGAGCATGTTTATCTTCACCAGAGAAAAGTGTTAAATTAAAAAGAAAGTCGTTGTACTGTTAATGAGCTATTTCAGTGTTTCTGCATTTTGTCATTTTACTTTGGGACACATAAAGCATCTATCTCTAGATGCTCTTAATGGGCTTGGGTTTGCTCCCACAGTACACTGTATTTAATGTGGATTCTTGTGAATGAACTGGAGGTTTCTAAATAAGATTATAATCAAAGTGTGTGTTTGTTGTTTTTCCTTGCAGTTTCTTCAAGGTATTATATCTCCTCCATAAATGATCACTTTCGCCCCTTTAGTGCTAATGTTTACTCCTCAGACCAGGGTTCTTGTTCTCTGCCTACTTTATTCCTAACTCACAATTTCTTCCCAATGTGTGCCTATGCTTATGTGTGTAAAAGTGTGAGAAATATTCTAATTGAATGTGGACTTATGAAAAGGATCCCATCTGCAGCACACTGGTTATCATAAATAATGCCGCTCTGAATACTGAATTAAGTAATTATTTTATTTTATTTTCAAGGGCCACACATAGACTCTAAGAGAGAAGGATGGAGGGAGAGAGAGAAGGGGAAAGACAGAGAGAGAGGGGGGGGGAGAGGGAGTGAGGGAGAGAGAGAGCTAAACAGCTTGCATACTTAGAAATCAAATTGCACAGCGAAAGGAAAGCTTACATTGTTTGTGTGTAACTTTTGATTGTCTAATATTTCATATGCTGCCACATTTTGGAAATGGATTCAGTGAGTGGTAGATTCATTCATTTTGTTTTCAATGTTATAAAGCCCAAATGAAGTAAGTAAAATGAATCAAACCAAAGCAAATAATAATGAAATGAAACAGAGAAACAAAACAAAGATGAAGAGAATTAAAGCTACTCAGCTGTTGCAAATAAAGGGGAGATTCTAAAGGAACCAAATGTGAATTCGATTCTTTATTAAGCCTTTATGTTTATTAAATTTATTCCCACTGGAAGCCAAGTTTCAACATTCAAGCTACACGCCGAGTGGCAGAAGGCTAGATATATGGACAAAAGTGAAGATACGGTTCCCTGTGATGATACACTAAATAATACACAACACTATGCAATGTTCTGTATTGCAGTTTTCACAACAGCATTGTCAGTTGTGGAGAGAATCTTTCCAACTCCACCTCTTTTAACTTTCCTGTTTGTCCATTCATTTCTCTCCTAATACAATATAGATAGAAAAAATATTTTTGGAAGTACAGTTAGTCCTTGACTTATAACCATTTTTAATGACCGTTACAACAGCCCTGAAAAAAATGGACTTATTTCCATTTTTCACGCTTGCAGCATCTCCATAGTCACATGGTCAGAATTCAGATACTTGGCCACTAGCTCATATTTATGATGGTTGCAAGTGTCCTGGGGTCATGTGATCATCCTTTGTGACCACCTGATGACTTTGGGGAAGTCAGATTCACTTAACAACCATGGTCCTAATTTAACAACTACAGCGATTCACTTAACAACTGTGGCAAGAAAGGTGGTAAAACAGGGCAAAACTTAGTTAACAACTGACTCACTTAGTAACATAAATTTTAGGATTAATTTGTGGTCATAAGTTGAGGACTACTGAACTATATCTTTCAGAGATCCTGGAGCACTGGGGAACTGCCAGAGGACTGGGAAAGAGCTGATGTGGTTTCCACCTTCAAAAAAGGGGAAAAAATAGATCCAGGAAACTACAGACCTATCAGCCTGACTTCAATACCAGGAAAGATTCTAGAAAAGATAATCAAGCAACAAATTAGCGAACACCTAGACGTAAACAAAGTAATAGCCAAAAGCCAACATGGGTTTGTCAAAAACAGATCATGCCAGACTAATCTTATTGCATTCTTTGACAAAGTGACAAAATTAGTGGACCAGAGGAATGCCGTTGATATAGTTCACTTGGACTTCAATAAGACATTTGATAAGGTAGACCATAACCTACTACTAGATGAAGTAGAAGAATGTGGATTGGACAGCATCATTACCAGATGGATTCATAACTGGCTGACCAACTGCACTCAATGTGTAGTCCTCAATGGAACTGCATCCACATGGAGAGAAGTATCAGTGGAGTACCCCAAGGCTCTCTTTTAGTACTCTTCAACATCTTCATCAATGATTTGTATGAGAGAATAAATGGGTAACTCATCAAATTTGCAGATGACACCAAGCTGGCAGGAATAGCCAGAAGATACTCCAGAAGATAGGCTAAAGATATAGAAGGATCTTGACAAACTTGAACATTGGGGACTGTCTAATAAAATGAAATTCAATGGTGAAAAGAGTAAGGTTCTACATTTGCAAAAACGAAATGCACATGTACAGTATAGGTGGTACTTTGCTCAATAGTAGTAACTGTGAGAGGGATCTTGGAGTCCTAGTGGACAACCATTTCAATATGGGCCAGCAGTGTGCAACAGCTGCCAAAAAAGCCAACATAGTTCTAGGCTATATAAACAGAGGAATAGAATCAAGATCACGTGAAGTGTTAATACCACTTTATAATGCCTTGGTAAGGCCACACTTGGAATTCTGCATTCAGTTTCGGTCACCACGATGTAGAAAAGATGTGGAGACTCTAGAAAGAGTGCAGAGAAGAGCAACAAAGATGATTAGGGGACTGGAGACTAAAACATATGAAGAACAGTTGCAGGAACTGGGTATGTCTAGTTTAATGAAAAGTAGGACTAGGTGAGACATGATAGCAGTGTTCCAATATCTCAGGGGTTGTCACAAAGAAGAGGGAGTCAAACTATTCTCCAAGGCACCTGAGCGTAGAACAAGAAGCAATGGGTGGAAACTGATCAAGGAGAGAAGCAATTGTAGAACTGAGGAGAAATTTCCTGACAGTTAGAACAATTAATCAGTGGAACAGCTTGCCTCCAGAAGTTGTGAATGCCCCAACACTGGAAGTCCTTAAGAAGATGTTGGAAAGCCATTTGTCTGAAATGGTATAGGGTTTCTTGCCTAGGCAGGGGGTTGGACTAGAAGACCTCCAAGGTCCCTTCCAACTCTGCTATGGTATTGTATTACTATCTGTACAACCTACATTACTTTCAATCTCATCAAGTCAGTTCATATGTTCAAGGAAAGATGCTTCATTAAATGACACTTTGGAGTCATGATGGGTGAGGTTAAAATCAGTGGTGGGATTCAGGCGATTTGCACCAGTTCACCTGAACCGGTTGTTAAATTACACCACCACCAACCCGCTACCAAAGTGGATCCTGGGCACTGCGCTGCAATGGAGAAATGGCAATGGAGTGGCCGGCTCAAAGGAAGAAGAAGGGTACTTCTCCTCTTTCTTCTCCTTGCTCCTCCTTCCCTCGTGCCAGCCACTCTATTTCTCATTTCTCCATTGCAGCAGAGCACCCAGGATCCACTTTGATAGTGGGGGGTGTAATTTAACAACTGGTTTGCCCAGGGTTAGGTTGGCCTTCACAGGAGGCTTCTCCACATGTGTGATGGAGCTGGAGAATGGGGATGAGTCACACCTCCCACGACAGCCAACCTGCCCCTGGGTGAACCGGTTATTACATTATTTGAATCCCATCACTGGTTAAAATGAAGGCATCTATGAGTCCCACTCCAAGACCAGATGGCGCGAGCAGTCAGGACCCTGGTCTCAGGCTGTTGTCGCTAAATGCCAGGTCTGTTGTTCAGAAAGCTCCCCTCGTCCGGGACTTAATTGTCGACGAGAGGGCAGACCTGGCATGTATTACTGAAACCTGGCTGGGCACAGAAGGAGGAGTCCCCCTTGTAGAGCTGTGCCCAGAGGGATTTCAGGTGCTTCATCAGCCGAGAGCCCAGGGAAGGGGTGGCGGTGTGGCTATTGTAATCCGGGAGTCTCTGTTACCTCGTAGGGTCCCTGCTCCGGAGCTTGTCGGGTGTGAGTCCCTGCTGATAAAGTTGGACCTCAAGGGTCAAGTGGGTTTGCTGCTAACGTACCTGCCTCCCAACTGCGTTGCAGCATCCCTCCCCTCGCTCCTCGAGTCAGTAGCCGAGCTGGCAGTTGAGTTCCCCAGGCTTATAGTTCTGGGGGATTTCAATTTGCCATCGCTCGGTGAACGCTCTGATGGGGCGCAGGAGTTCATGGCTTCCATGACAGCCATGGGCTTGACCCAAGTAATTCGGGGCCCAACCCATGCAGCGGGTCACATGCTCGACCTCGTATTCCTCTCGGAGCAGTGGATGTGTGATCTTGGTCTGAGGGGTAATGAGATCATACCCCTGTCGTGGTCAGACCACTGCCTACTGAGGCTTGACTTCCGGAGGCCAAACCCCCACCGTAGGGAGGAGGAACCGACCAGGTGGTTCCGCCCCAGGCGACTTATGGACCCGTTGAGGTTCCAGACGGAGCTTGGGGTTATTCCTGATACTCTCGCCCACAGTTCGGCGGAGACGCTGGCTGCCGCCTGGTATTCGGCGGCGTCGGAGTCTCTCGACCGGATTGCGCCACTACGGCCCCTCCGGGTCAGTGGATCCCGGAGGCCTCCTTGGTTTACCGAGGAGCTCCGGGAGAAGAAACGCCGGAGGAGATGCCTAGAGCACCTGTGGAGGTCCGATAAGTCCGAATCGAACCGAGCACTTTTAACTACCTGCACCAAGGACTATGTCCGAGCACTAAGAACTGCAAAAAGATCATACATCTCTGCCTTGGTTGCGTCCGCCGAGTCACGCCCAGCCGCCCTGTTTAGGATAACCCGCTCCCTCCTCAATAGGAGGGATGCGGGAGACCCCTTGCAGGGTAGAGCTGAGGACTATGCTCAATTCTTGGCGGACAAAGTAGCTCGGTTTCGATCGGACTTGGACTCCACCGCAGTAGATCCAGCCGAGACACAGGAGGACCACTTGCCACACCATCTCTGGGTTGAGTTCCAGGATGTTGCCTCTGGGGATGTGGACAAGGCCATTCGAGCTGTAAGTGCCTCCACCTGTATTCTGGACCCGTGTCCCTCCTGGCTGGTTGCCAACAGCAGGGAGGTGACACATGGCTGGATCCAGGCGGTTGTGACCGCCTCCCTTCGGGAGGGGCACTTCCCCGCCGTACTTAAAACGGCGGTGGTGAGACCCCTCCTGAAGAAACCATCTTTAGATCCAGCCATTCTAAACAACTTTCGTCCTGTCTCCAACCTCCCCTTTATCGGGAAGGTTGTTGAGAAGGTGGTGGCCTTCCAGCTTCAACGGGCCTTGGAGGAAGCTAGTTATCTTGACCCCTTCCAGTCCGGCTTCAGACCTGGTTACAGCACAGAAACCGCTTTGGTCGCATTGACTGATGATCTCTGGAGGGCCAGAGATGGAGGCTATGCGTCCATCCTGGTTCTCCTTGACCTCTCAGCGGCTTTCGATACCATCGACCATGGTATCCTTCTGCGACGTCTGCGGGAGGTGGGAGTGGGAGGCACTGTTTTACGGTGGTTCTCCTCCTACCTCTCGGACAGGTCGCAGTCGGTGTTGGTCGGGGGGCAGAGATCGTCCCTGAGGCCCCTAACATGTGGGGTGCCGCAGGGTTCGGTCTTATCCCCCCTACTATTTAACATATACATGAAACCGCTGGGCGAGATCATTCGGAGGCACGGGATAAAATACCACCAATATGCGGACGATACGCAACTGTATCTGTCCGCCCCGTGCCAACTCAATGAAGCGGTGGACGTGATGAACCAGGGTCTGGAGGCCGTTAGGAACTGGATGAGTGCTAACAAACTGGTACTCAACCCGGACAAGACCGAGTGGCTGTTGTGCTTCCCTCCCAATAATTTGGCTAATACACCAACGCTTAGGCTGGGGGGTCAAATTTTATACCCCTCAGATAGGGTCCGCAACTTAGGAGTCCTCCTGGACCCACAGCTGACTTTTGACCACCAGCTGTCAGCTGTGACCAGGGGGGCATTTGCCCAGGTTCGCCTGGTCCACCAGTTGCGGCCCTACCTAGACCGGGAGGCTCTCACAACAGTCACTCGAGCCCTTGTGATCTCTAGGCTGGAATACTGCAATGGGCTCTACATGGGGTTGCCCTTGAAGTGCATCCGGCGGCTACAGCTAGTCCAGAATGCAGCCGCGCGAGTGATAGTGGGCGCACCGCGGTTCGCCCACGTTACACCCGTCCTCCGCGAGCTGCACTGGCTACCTGTTGGTCTCCGGGTGCGCTTCAGGGTACTGATGACCATCTTTAAAGCACTCCATGGTAGTGGATCTGGGTACTTGAGAGACCGCCTTCTGCCGATTACCTCCCTAAATCGACCAATTAGATCGCACAGACTGGGCCTCCTCCGTATTCCATCTGCCAGTCAATGCCGACTGGCAACCACACGGAGGAGAGCCTTTTCTGTTGCAGCTCCGACCCTGTGGAACGACCTCCCCGTTGAGATCCGTACCCTCACCACTATCCAGACCTTCCGCGCAGCCCTCAAGATCTGGCTCTCCCAGCAGGCCTGGGGATAGGTTCCCAATTTACCCGCCCGAGTGTTTGATTGCTGAATGAAAGTTGTGTT